>NC_040022.1:26425047-26511318 GCF_000972845.2 Larimichthys crocea | reverse complement strand
AAAAAAAAAATGCGAGTGCGGGCGACTGTGCGCAGAGAGAGCGCGCCGATTGGTGTTGGTCAGGCAAAAACACCAATAGCTTTCGTTGTGGGAGGGACTCCACACCACCCCCCCCCCCCCCCCCCCCCCCGTCGCGTCCGCCGTCCGTCCCCCCCCCCCCCCCCCCCCCCCCCCCCAGCCCCCCCCCCCCCCCCGTCCCCCCCCCCCCCCCCCCCCCCCCCCGGTCCCCGTCCACCGTCTCTCCCCCGTCTCCCGGAAATGATTTTTTGGAACTTGGGATGTCTGCCTTTCTCTTCATTAGCATTCATAGCCAGCTAACTAGCTAGGCTCGGTTGTGATTTAGCATCAAAGTGAGAAGACAGTATTAGCATTGTTGGCTAGCTTCTGTTAGCTAGAGCTAACACAGGGGAAGTCTATCATGTTAATCACAGGGTTGTTGTGTCGTTCTTTGAGGAACATCCTGTAACTTTACTGATTTTGAACAGATTTTAACTCTAGCGTGAGAAGTTCGTAATGCTTTATGGCACTTTTTCACTGAACCAACCTGCACCCAGCTCCGCTTTCTGAACCTCAACAAACTTGTGAAAATGTTAAGCTGGCAGTGCAGCTGCAAGAACTATTTTCTTGTACAGCTAAGTGCAGATGATTATCAAGCTTGTGTTCAGCCAACACCCGCCACATGCAGTAAATCAATCCAGCTTTTCTGTTTGAGAGCGATCTCTGACAGTCTCAGATACGACGACGCCTTCGCGGGTCCCCTTTTTTTCCTCTTTTGCTCTTGCTTCATGCAACTTCATGAACGAGCAGAGTGAATTAAGAGGTGGAGGTTAGGAGGACTGTGGGCATGCAAGTAGGAAATATCAAGTTGCTGTTGCCTGTGTTAAAACAGCCAGCGGTACACCGAGGATAGGGGCACCGGAGGATAGGCATCCGAGACCCTGTCACCAGCCAAATCATAGCTCAGCGGTGGACGTGTGCTCAAGACCGCAATATGTGGCGTCTGCCCAAAGTCACTCATTCATCATAGCATGTGGTAAGAAATAGTGATGCGAATGCACAATAGCGTCCAATTTCCTTTAAAAATTCTGTGACGTTTGAAGAGTTCCTCAGTCACCTCATACATGCGCATCTACGGGATATTTTGCAGATGAGTAACAGCGGTTGGTTTGCTCAGAGCCCGCGGAGCTTTCGAAGACAGAAGGAGCTCAGCTTTTGTCCTCCACGCACACTGTGTGAGGACGATTAGCGAGTTGTTTCCACCGCTCTGTTGGGCGGATCACCTCAACACCTCGGTTCTGTTTGTTTATGTTGGGTCTTGTCGGGGACCCCCGAATAGCTCTGGAGCTGCACGGGTCAGTGCACAGACACCAAGACAGCTTTTTTTAAAGAATTCCTCAATGCCTGAAGTGTGAAACACACAGCGGTGAAGACAAAACTAAACTAAAAACTCCTTTCCAAGTGAGTTCTGTATTCGAGGTAAAAGACTTAAATACGAAAATAAAGTGTGTTGTTTTGCAGAGTGGGTTAATAGTCACATATTAGATTGATAATACTGATGCAAGTAGCTTTTTACCACTGTAGCTGATGTCAGTTCCTCAAAGTCCACTTGAGGCTGGCTCCAGAAGTGAGTCAGTTCTAGCAAGAAATCAACTTAAACTAGTTTACAGCCTGGTACAAAAAACAGTTTGGTCTTTGTAGCTAATTCCCCGTTCATGACAACTGTACTGAGGGTGAATTTAATACAACTCACCTGTTCACATATATTAAGGCTTAAAGTTATGCAGATTAAGAGTGTGGGCGCTTTGATTGACAGGTGGGTGCTGTAAACCTGTGGGTGTCAGTGATCGCAACATAAATCTGAGGGGTCAAAAGACAAAATACAAAGTTTCACTAATCTTTGCTGTTGATAGTTCATACGGTTTGTTTTTGTAATGATTGGCAACCAAAAAACTCCTTTTAATAATGATTATATTGTATTTTTAATGCAAAATATGAAATCAAACTAGAAGCTGTAGCAGATGTTTTTAGTAGTTACTTTACACCACTCGAAATGGACCATTGGTGTAAACCTGTGTTTTCTCTTAATTAGCATTCATAGCCAGCTAACTAGCTAGGCTATTAGCATTTTTAGCTAGCTTCTGTTAGCTAGAGCAAAAAGAAGTGTTAAAATACATTAGTAACACGTCTTTCTTGATTAGCTTTACAAACTAGCCAGCTAACTAGCTAGGCTAGGTTGTGAGATTGGATTCTTATTTAGCATTAAAGTGAGAAGACAGTATTAGCATTGTTAGCTAAAGCAACAACAAGCTTAAATCAAACAGTACACAAACATATTAATTACAATTTTCTCTTAATTAGCATTCATAGCCAGCTAACTAGCTAGGCTATTAGCATTTTTAGCTAGCTTCTGTTAGCTAGAGCAAAAAGAAGTGTTAAAATACATTAGCTTTACAAACTAGCCAGCTAACTAGCTAGGCTAGGTTGTGAGATTGGATTCTTATTTTGCATCAAAGTGGGAAGACAGTATTAGCAACAACAAGCTTAAATCAAACACATTAATTACACCTTTCTCTTCATTAGCATTCATAGCTAGCTAACTAGCTAGGCTCGGTTGTGATTTAGCATCAAAGTGAGAAGACGGTATTAGCATTGTTGCTAGAGCTACCACAGGGGAAGTCTATCATGTTTTTCACAGGGTTGTTGTGTCGTTCTTTGAGGAACATCCTGTAACTTTTCTACCTTAAACTGATTTTGAACAGATTTTAAACTCTAGCCGTGAGAAGTTCGTAATGCTTCATGGCACTTTTTCACTGAACCTAACCTGCACCCAGCTCCGTCCTTCTGAACCTCAACAAACTTGTGAAAATGTTTAAGCTGGCAGTGCAGCTGCAAGAACTATTTGTCTTGTACAGCTAAGTGCAGATGATTTATCAAGCTTGTGTTCAGCACAACACCCGCCACATGCAGTAAATCAATCCCAGCGTTCTGTTTGAGAGCGATCTCTGACAGTCTCAGATACGACGACGCCTTCGTGGGTCCCCTTTTTTTTCTTTTTTGCTCTTGCTTCATGCAACTTCATGAACGAGTCAGAGTGAATTAAGAGGTGGAGGTTAGGAGGACTGTTGTGGCATGCAAGTAGGAAATATCAAGTTGCCGTTGCCTGTGTTTAAACAGCCAGCGGTACACCGAGGATAGGGGCACCGGAGGATAGGCATCCCGAGACCCTGTCACCAGCCAATCATAGCTCAGCGGTGGACGTTGCTCAAGACCGCAATATGTGCGTCTGCCCAAAGTCACTCATTCATCATTAGCATGTGGTAAGAAATAGTGATGCGAATGCACAATAGCGTCCAATTTCCTTTAAAAATTCTGTGACGTTTGAAGAGTTCCTCAGTCACCTCATACATGCGCATCTACGGGATATTTTGTAGATGAGTAACAGCGGTTTGTTTGCTCAGAGCCTCGGAGCTTTCGAAGACAGAAGGAGCTCAGCTTTTGTCCTCCACGCACACCTGTGTGAGGACGATTAGCGAGTTGTTTCCATCGCTCTGTTGGGCGGATCACCTCAACACCTCGGTTCTGTTTGTTATGTTTTGTCTTGTCGGGGACCCCCGAATAGCTCTGGAGCTGCACGGGTCAGTGCACAGACACCAAGACAGCTTTTTTTTAAAGAATTCCTTCAATGCCTGAAGTGTGAAACACACAGCGGTGGAAGACAAAAACTAAAAACTCCTTTCCAAGTTAGAGTTCTGTATTCGAGGTAAAAGTACTTAAATTATCGAAAATAAAGTATTGTTTTGCAGGAAGTGTGTTATATATCACATTATTAGATTGATAATACTGATGTGCAAGTAGCTTTTTACCACTGTAGCTGATGTCAGTTCCTCAAACGTCCACTTGAGGCTGGCTCCAGAAGTGAGTCAGTCTCAGAAATAAACATGTTTACAGCCTGGTACAAAAAACAGTTTTGGTCTCTGTAGCTAATTTCCCCGTTCATGACAACTGTACTGAGGGTGAATTTATATACAACTCACCTGTTCAGATTATATTAAGGCTTAAAATTATGCAGGATTAAGAGCGTGGGCGCTTTGATTGACAGGTGGGTGCTGTAAACCTGTGGATGTCAGTGATCGCAACATAAATCTGAAGGGTCGAAAGACAAAATACGTTCTGCTATGGAACTTTTCACTAATCTTTGCTGTTGATAGTTCATACGGTTTGTTTTTGTAATGATTGGCAACCAAAAAACTCCTTTTAATAATGATTATATTGTATTTTCAATGCAAAATATGAAATGAAACTAGAAACTGTAGCAGATGTTTATTTAGTTACTTTACACCACTCGAAATGGACCATTCGTGTAAACCATGTGTATATAACATTACCTCGACCATATACTTTATTTTGTTAGTTATGACTGTGTGCAGATAATGTTAAAACCATAGACAGTATAAAATATGGACGTAGTATTTGTGACAGGACTCTACCGACCTGAGGCGGGCTGAATGACGCTTGGTTGCTCAAACAAGCCATCTGTAACAACACCCACCTGTCAATCAAAGCGTCCACGCTCTTAATCCTGCATAACTTTAAGCCTTAATATAATGTGAACAGGTGAGTTGTATATAAATTCACCCTCAGTACAGTTGTCATGAACGGGGAAATTAGCTCTAGAGACCAAAACTGTTTTTTGTACCAGGCTGTAAACATGTTTATTTCTGCTGTGAAGTTGGACATTTGAACATGGGGACTTATGGAGACACTTCTGGAGCCAGCCTTGACTCAGTCAAAACATCCAATGTTTTGTCACCCGTTACCTTTACAAGCTCTCCGGTGAGAGATGGACTTGGTCATGTCTCTGTAGTAGCCCTCCTTGCAGTAGTGACAATGGCGCCCGGCCGTGTTGTGGCGACAGTTGAGACAGACGCCGCCGCTCCTCCGTCCGGACAGCTTGTACAGCTCCATGTTGAAACGACAGCGGCGGGCATGAAGGTTACAGTGGCAGGCTGTGGACAAAGAGAGAGAGAGACACAGTGAAACTCTGCCTTGACATTTAGCAGATCAGCTCCCATGAGGAGCTGTTGTCATGTGGAAACTCGTGTTTTCCCTCCATGGTTACACGTCTCCAAACTCTTTGACTCATGAAACTAAACGCAGTGTCATCAAGCTGCTGTTTTTCTAAGCTCCTGACATTTTGGAGCTTGTTATCAATTTGCACTTGCAGCCAAAAACAGTCACTTCACCTACAAACAGGTTATCGTAACAGATGGTCTGAGAATAATGGAGCCTCTCTCTCTTTTTCTGCTTGGCCACCTGCTCGTGAGTTTAGCCTCTGAACTCTGGTGATGTCAGGCAGGAAAACTTTCTTCCGCTCTCCCACACATCTGAGAGGCAGCTGATTTATTGTCTTTTTTTTTGGTTTCTCTCGTTAACATCGACCCCGGAGTTCATATTTCTCACGCACTTTCTCGTGCACTTTCCTTTTTTTTTTTATGAACAACTCCAAAAGAAAGAAGTGTTTAATATTAAATCAATAACAAAAAACACATGAGATAAATAAATATCCAATAACTTATGAATCATTGCGGAAAGTATTAAAACTCATCTTATTACTTCAATATGTTCGTCTCTTTAAAATGAGAGTTCGTTTTTATGACAAAAGGTTAGCGAGTTCAACAACTTAGCCTGTTAGCTCTTGTTAGCAACAGTCAAAAAGTGTCAAAGCTGCTGAAATTATATAAACAAACACGTTAATTACCCCTTTTTCTTAATTAGCTTTTTCTAATTAGCCGGCTAACTTGCTGGGCTGGGTTGTTAGCATCAAAGCTAGACCGCAGTATTAGCATTGTCAGCTAGCTCCTGTTAGCTAGCGTCAAATCTGTTTAAATTAAGCAGTACAAGAAAAAAAAAACACATTAATCACACCTTTCTGTTAATTAGCTTTATTAACTAGCCGGTTAACGAGGCTGGGTCGTGATCTTGGATTATTGTTCCGCAATTAAAGTGAGAAGCTAGTTATTAGCACTGTTAGCTAGCTCCTGTTCGCTAGAAAGCCATGTCAGCTAACTCTAAATGAACCTTTAACTAACGGTAAAGTAACGTTCTGTAACTTTTCTACTAAACTAGTTTTTAAAGTGTAGCATTTTGATGTAGCTGCTGTTAGGTAACGTTAGCTCAGTTTGTTAGCCGGGGCTAAGCTGTCAGCTGTCCATATTTCTGAGAGTGGTATTTCACAATAAAACTGCAAATATAATGTTTTTTTGTAACACTGTCTCACAGGAAGCCTTATTAAGCTAAATAAATTAAACTAAAGGTTAGTGATTGAGTTTATTTACATCATCAGCCTTCGGTTGGTTGATTCAGAAATACTTTGACAGTTGTGTTGTCTATCTGATAGCAGTTGTTAAGCTTACTAGTGCTGTGAAAAAACACAAATATCAGCGTAATGGTGTATATTTCCAGTTTCATTCATGTATTCTACTATAATTTATTAATATGATTTGTCATTTTTCACACTTACTTATTTACTGAATACAGAAAACTTGCATTGCGTCACTTTTTCTGTGTACCATTCATAACATCACCCCCTCCCTATGCTATCTTTATAGATATTGATTGGCATAACGCCTGGCTTGTTCCTTTTTAAATTCTGTGTCACAAATAAAATCAGATAATTACATTTAAAAATACTACATAACATACACAAAATACTGTGTTAAACAAAAAAGAAAATCAGCATAGAGGGGAAAAAACATTCTCATTTTGAATACAAAGAAAAACTATGTATTATTGTCAACCTCTATATTTTATTAGGGAAATTTCACATCCATAAATGTAGATTTTAAGATTCATCACCATCATTTAAGCTATTTTTGATTAAAGTTGATAATTATCTTCAGTCTTTTAAGTTAATTACTAATAAAAAAATGTCTATATTTAGATATTTTCAACCAATAACCTGTCACAACAGTTATAACTAGAACTTTATTTATATGTAAGATTACAAAGTCTGTCACATCTAAGTTTTATTTTTGCTTTTCTATTTTCATGCTTTTCCCTTTTGATCCTTATTATACTATCATGTAACTATGCTGGTGCTATGTTACTATTGTACAATGTGAACTACACACACACACACCTCCTCGCATTTCGGTAATCTCTCCATCGGTGTGCCAAGTCTTAATGTTATTACAGGGAGATGCCGACGATAAGCAATGTCACACATGCTCCGGCCTCCATCAGCAGGGCTGAATCACGTACAACACCAAGCTCACACCTGCTCGTCAGAGGACCGGAGCTGCTGGCAGGTGGTTGGATTCAGACACACTCGTTCTGAATGGGGGGCCCAGACGCTCACACACACAGAGGTGTTTGGCAGCTGTCACAGGGCTTATCTCGCCTCACTTCCCTCCCCAGGGATGGACCACGAAGCTTTAAGGCACTCCAAACACACTACCCTCTCACTCTTTACTGCACTCTTATCCCAGATGTTATCTCCACTTCAGGGAAGAAGTGTGAGGCGGGGAAACGCATGAGTAGGAAACTGCTGGTACTGTACTTTAATCTTCCCAAATATTCAGATGTGTTTATTGTAACGCCGCAGCCGTCACTTCAATGATCGGTCTCTCTCAGAAGGTAAAAATGTTCTTTATCCAGCCCGTGTGTGAGAAAGCGTCATGACACTAATAAGCGTTATCTCCGCAGCTGTCCTCGGGCTCTTTTAATGAGCACTGTGCTATCTCATCCACACATCCCCGCTCTGCTAACACAGTCACCGCTCGAGCGCTGATAAGACGTGTTTAGAGCAACAAGCTCCAAGTGCATGCACCAAATAAAGTCAGCGGACAGGTGACTGTTTCTCTTCTAGCTAGATGTTTCAACCAAGCAGCAACCTGCAGTTTCTCAAATGTCCACTCGAAGCTGGCTCCATAAGTCCCCATGTTAAAATGTCCAACTTGGCTGCAACCATGGCTGCTTTTATCTATTAGTTTCAGCTATGCCAGCTAACAGTGATGACTTTTAGCGATGCCAGCTATTAGCTGCTAATCTTAGCTATGTCAACTATTAGCCGTTACTTTTAATTAGCCAGCTATTAGCCGTTACTTTTAATAGCCAGCTATTAACTGTTACGTCTAGCTATGTCAACTATTAGCCGTTACTTTTAATAGCCAGCTATTAGCCGTTACTTTTATTAGCCAGCTATTAGCCGTTACTTCTAGCTATGTCAACTATTAGCCGTTACTTTTAATAGCCAGCTATTAGCCGTTACTTTTAATAGCCAGCTATTAACTGTTACTTCTAGCTATGTCAACTATTAGCTGTTGCTTTTAACTAGCCAGCTATTAGCCGTTACTTTTAATAGCCAGCTATTAGCTGTTACTTCTAGCTATGTCAACTATTAGCCATTACTTTTAACTAGCCAGCTATTAGCCGTTACGTTTAATTAGCCAGCTATTAGCCGTTACTTTTATTAGCCAGCTATTAGCCGTTACTTCTAGCTATGTCAACTATTAGCTGTTGCTTTTAACTAGCCAGCTATTAGCCATTACTTTTAATAGCCAGGTATTAGCTGTTACTTCTAGCTATGTCAACTATTAGCTGTTGCTTTTAACTAGCCAGCTATTAGCCGTTACGTTTAATTAGCCAGCTATTAGCCGTTACTTTTAACTAGCTAGCTATTAGCCGTTACTTTTATTAGCCAGCTATTAGCCGTTACTTCTAGCTATGTCAACTATTAGCTGTTACTTTTAGCTAGGTCAACTATTAGCTGTTACTTTTAGCTATGTCAACTATTAGCCGTTACTTCTAGCTATGTCAACTATTAGCCATTACTTTTAGCTATGTCAACTATTAGCTGTTACTTTTAGCTATGTCAACTATTAGCTGTTACTTTTAGCTGTGTCAACTATTAGCTGTTACTTTTAATAGCCAGCTATTAGCCGTTACTTTTAACTTTGTCAGCTATTAGCAGCTCCTTTTAGCTATGCCAGCTGTTACTTTGATAACAAATGCTGATTATATGTTGTATATAATAGAAACTAACACTAAGCATTGAGTTTGAATATAAAATATAATAACATGTACGTTGAATTTAAACTCCAATATATTTTAAAGCACACAACGTATTCTACAATATTTTTGTTGCTGTTTCTAGTTTGAGAATGAAATAAAACCTAAGAAATGTGTCTGATAAGTACTGCGAAAATAGCAATGAGTGCTTGTGAGCAAAAGAAAAACAGAAAATACATATATTGTAATTTTATTCATGAAATTCCACATACAAAGTGAGTGGTTACTGCAAATTAGCTGCTTTCTGTGATTCTGCGCTGGACATCCAGAGGAGTCTTTTCTGGTGTCTGCTTTCATTTGGTTTCAAGTACCTACTTAGAGCTATGCTATTCCAATCTATTTATGTTCAAGTGCCATCCATCAGGCTTAGCGAAGGAAGCGCTCGTGGTGGGTGTGCATATTGGATGAAAATTACGCATCCCACAGCTCGGTGGAGGCGGTTTTTCGCTCCGTCTGCAGAGGAGAGCAGCACTTTAGAAAACAATCAAACGTCTGTGCATGAAAATGAAACTCAGTTATGGATGGTGTGAGGAATTCAGCAGAAACGTACCGACCCTGTCAACAGGTGTCAGATGTTTAAACATACAATGTTTGAGAGTGGTGGCCTGGTTTGATCTGAAGAATGCAACATTTCTTCAGAGACGGAGAAAGATGAAAGCTGCGTCAACTATTAGCCGCTTGTTTCAGCTATTACTTTTAGCTCTGCCACTTATTAGTCGTCAGTTTTAGCTCTCCCAGCTATTAGCGGCTACTTTTAGCTATGTCAACTACTAGCCATTACTCTTAGCTATGTCACCTAATAGCAGTCACTTTTAGCTATGTCAACTATTAGCCGCTAGTTTTAGCTCTCCCAGCTATTAGCCATTACTTTTAACAATATCAGCTATTAACGGTTACTTGTAGGTCTCCCAGCTATTAGCGGCTACTTTTAGCTATGTCAACTACTAGCCGCTAGTTTTAGCTCTTCCAGCTATTAACGGTTACTTTTAGCTATGCCAACTACTAGCCACTAGTTTTAGCTCTCCCAGCTATTAGCTGTTACTTTTAGCTATGCCAACTACTAGCCGCTAGTTTTAACTCTCCCAGGTATAGGAGGTTAGTCTTAACTATGTCACCTATTAGCGGTTACTTGTAGCTCTCCCAACTATTAGCGGCTACTTTTAGCTATGCCAACTATTAGCCGATACATTTAGCTACATCAACTATTAGCTGTTAGTTTTAGCAGTGCCAACTATTAGCGGCTACTTTTAGCTCTGCCAACTATTAGTGGCTACATTTAGCTACATCAACTATTAGCCGTAACTTTAAGCTACATCAACTATTAGCTGTTACTTTTAGCTATGCCAACTACTAGCCGCTAGTTTTAGCTCTCCCAGCTATTAGCCGTTACTTTTAACGAGCCAGCTATTAGCCATTACTTTTACCTATATCAGCTATTAACGGTTACTTTTAGCTATGCCAACTACTAGCCGCTAGTTTTAACTCTCCCAGGTATTAGAGGTTACTCTTAGCTATGTCACCTATTAGCAGTTACTTGTAGCTCTCCCAACTATTAGTGGCTACTTTTAGCTATGCCAGCTATTAGCGGCTACTTTTAGCTATGCCAACTATTAGCCGATACATTTAGCTACATCAACTATTAGCTGTTAGTTTTAGCAATGCCAACTATTAGCGGCTACTTTTAGCTCTGCCAGCTATTAGCCGTTACTTTTAACGAACCAGCTATTAGCCATTACTTTTAACTATATCAGCTATTAATGGTTACTTTTAGCTATGCCAACTACTAGCCGCTAGTTTTAACTCTCCCAGGTATTAGAGGTTACTCTTAGCTATGTCACCTATTAGCAGTTACTTGTAGCTCTCCCAACTATTAGTGGCTACTTTTAGCTATGCCAGCTATTAGCGGCTACTTTTAGCTATGCCAACTATTAGCCGATACATTTAGCTACATCAACTATTAGCCGTAACTTTAAGCTACATCAACTATTAGCTGTTAGTTTTAGCTATGCCAGCTATTAGCGGCTACTTTTAGCTCTGCCAACTATTAACGGCTACATTTAGCTACATCAACTATTAGCTGTTAGTTTTAGCTATGCCAACTATTAGCCGATACATTTAGCTAACCAGTAGTCATTATTTTTAGCTATGCTAGCTATTAGTTGTTTCAACCACTGATCCAATACACTTTTAACTATTTAGACTTCTCTTCCCGCTTATTAACTAGTCCAGGCAGTTTTAAATGTATGCATGTTGGATAAAAGTTACGTATCCCACAGTTTTGTTTTCTGCTGAGGAGAGCAGCACTTCATAAATAAATCAAATGTCTGTACATGAAAATCAATTTTAGCTATGGATGGTGTTCAGCAGAAACGTAGCGACCCTGTCAACAGGTGTCAGATGTTTAACCATACAACGCTTTGAGAGCGAGCGACTGAAGAATGCTGCGTTTCTTCAGAGACGGGGAAAGATGGAATTCCAGCACAATTGTTGTTTATTCAGGATCAATTACTCCCTCACTGTGTATAATCCCCGTACAGTCAGTCATATCATCAAACAGGGTTCATCTCAAGCCCTGTGATCTGAGGAAAAGACAACACTTGGCCCTTAACGGATTACGGAGCCATATTTTCATGACAACAGTTGGTTTAGTGGTTGGATATTTCAGACACACTGTACTTGTTTTGAATGTCTCCATGGGTTAGACGGCATCACGTGTTTCTTTAAGGAGTGTACTTGATTCAATGGACTCACTTCAAAGCGCATAAAGATTATGCAATGCTTGTGTAACACCTGGATTGTATACGTGGGTGATGTAGAAGTGTCACACAAGTGTTTTTCTGGCCCTATTAAAAATTCAAACCACAAATTATAGTGTGAATATTTTAAATACAGGACTGGAAAACACTCTTACAGCCCACACACACACTACACTCACTATAATAACGGAGCTTTCTCACTTTATCTTGGTGGTAGTCACATCACTGGAAGGCAGTGTGTAATACCTCAGCTGGTAATTATATGATAAGACTTAAAAGCTGCTGTCAGTTGTTGTCTGACATCAGTTTCGGTTGCCGGAGATAAACCTTCCCGGACATACGTCACCTTCGTGGCGACACAAAAACGACCACCATGAGTTCGTCTTTACGGTGCCCCGAGGGGACGACACGTAAGCAAAGGACCACAGGCTGGAGTCGAACTCGGGTCAACATTGTTCAACTTTTCTCTCATAAACTAACAGATTTTAAATCCTGTTGATGTCACACTGACTTGTAATCAGGTGAACGGTGTCTCTGTCATTTGTCGTTCGTAACTTTGTGCTCCGGGTACGATCACCCACGAGAAGTACGTAACGCTTTACGGCACTAAGTCACACAGCACCAACTATTTCACTGATTCTGGTGAAACTGGATCATATTTTATGGAGAAAATGTTTTCTGGTTTTCCCTCTGATGTCCTCCGACTGCTCCGCCTCAACTCTCTGTGATTTACAGAGTTTTACTGATGGACAGTGAAATAAACTGCTGACAGCTGTAGCTGCTGTTAGCTCAGTTTGTTAGACCAGACTGTGAACTCACAGCACCGGGGGAGTGTTAGTGTTTGTGCCACAAGTGTTTTGGACCACTGGGAAGAGGAGGTGGTAGTCAGTGTCATGCCAGAACAGGAGCTGAGCAAGCAGGCAATGTAACTAGGCTCAGCAGCTTCTATGGACATAATGGTAGAGGTGAAAAGAATGAAGAGGACATTGACGGAGGAAGCCTTGAAGAGAAAAGGAGCTAGAAGCCGCCGGACAAGAGTAAATGTGGGACTGACTTTTAGTGGTTGGTGAGAGCTTGGTGAAATAAAAGGCTGAAAGACAGACGCCGAGCTGGGCTGACTGCTGCTGGACTAGTCAGTGATATTAGCTGCTGCTGTGTCTGTTGTTGTTGTCCCTGTTGATGTTTGGCTGTTAGCAAAGTTGTCAACTTGTTAGTTTATTGTAATGATAACAGAACATACAGCTGTCCATATTTACCACAGCAGGATTAAACCGGAGGCAACATTGCTTTAAATAAATAAATCTAGGTGTACGCCCCCTTTATACACTAAATAATCAGGCTGTAATTTGTGCTTTGTAATCTAAAAGATGAGAATATAATCTAGTTTGGATGAAATTATAAATTCTCTGCGTGAAACTAGAAACATAAGTGATTTTCCTCCCTGGAAGTCGTTTCTTCTTCTGATTAATAAGACATCACTGAGAGTCGCTGATCACATCATAATCCATAAAAAAATAGATGGCACAAATATATCATTAAAACACTGGAAGGCTGGAAGTCAAATAACAAATTATTTCTGCTGTGACGCTCCAATAAATCACTGTCATAAACTGAGTTTTATGGAAAAGCGGTATCAGCTGCCACGGCTGTAAAGAGGCTTGTCTTTATTGAAGCCAGCACTCTTAAAAAACAAGCGTTTCTGTCACACGGCATTCGTGAACCTTCTCTGATGAAACATAAAAATGAAAAAGCGAGTGTTGCGATCCGTCACCCTCCGCCGCTTCGAGGCCTCCTCCTTCCAGCAGATGCACATTTCCTACAATAAATAGCTCGACCACGCGTCGCTGCGGCAGCTGTGATTTTGACGAGGACTAGGACAACAAAGGACTCCTGCAACAAGCTCTCCAGATGATGAATCCTTTTTTACAAGTTTCCCGGAGCCGCGTTTGATGATTTGACTCGAGGCCGAGGAATGTAAACAAGTGAAAGAAAAAGAATCGGAGTTACAACGAGATTTCTATCTCCGGCGCAGGACGGCTCAGGTTTACACCAGCGACCTCTGAGGAGCGCTTCATCAATAACAACCCCATGCCACGGTGTCACATAAACAAATAAAACATCAAAACATGCGAGCAAATATGAGAATGATTTAAAGAGCGTCGTCTTTGATCACGTTAGAAAAGAGATGGCATGGCTAAGACAAACAGCAGAGCTGGAACATGAGGAGTTAGTCTATGTGATGTGGTTTTAATGAGATACATATTATAGACGTTGGGAGGATGTTTGAAAATCGTGAATACTGGCTTCACTTTGCTGCACCTGCCTCCGTGCTGGACAGCGCTGATGACAGAGGGTTTGTAGACGTTTCTATTAACGTCATCCCGTCGATGGATTTCAGATTTCTTCTGTTGCCTCTCAGACAGGAAGAGGTCGACCATCAAACATCAAATAACGGTTCACTTTTTTTGTCTGCTGATCATGAAGCTGCTGTCGGATAGAAACCTCAAAGAAATCTCAGCATTCATCGACCGGACGCCCACATATTCCTGAGGATAACAGTGTTGTAGTCAAGACTATCTCATGACCTAGACCAGAGTGTATCAAGACCAAGACTTTGACGGCTTGAGATCAAGTCAAGACTAAGACCAGACGGCTTCCTAATGTAGCTAATACAAGTCGCTTTGGGTCCCAACCATCTCAACCAAGTGCTGCACTGAAGAATTTACAGACTATTGTGTGTTTTCTTTTAGACACTGTTTTTTGTAGTTGTATTTGTCTTGACTGGTTTTAAAATACAATCCAAAGTCCTCCTCGTCCAAGACCAAGACAATGTCGAGTAAAAATGCGGTTGATTCCTAGATGAGACCTTCAAAAAGTGGTCTTGAGACCAAGAAATTACGGTGTATAACCTACATTATGTGCAGTTTGTATTTCGGCTTCTGAAACTGGCTTCAACTCGAAAAGCTTATCATTTCGACTGACTCACTGTTATTTCAAGAATTCTAATACACTCAGCATTGTTTGTCCAAAATATTCAAAAGAAGCAGCTTTAACTCACAGCAACAGGTACAACAGGACACCCACCTGTCAATCAAAGCGTCCACACTGTCAGTTTTGCATAACTTTAAGCCTTAATATAATGTGAACAAGTGAGTTGTATAAAAATTCACCCTCAGTACAGTTGTCATGAACGGGGAAATTAGCTACAGAGACCAAAACTGTTTTTTGTACCAGGCTGTTAACATGTTTATTTCTGCTGTGAAGTTGGACATTTGAACATGGGGACTTATGGAGACTGACTCACTTCTGGAGCCAGCCTCAAGTGGATGTTTGAGAAACTGCAGTTTTTTTGGCACTTGGTTCCAATACCAACTATGTTTTCTGATCGCATGTTGGTTTTATTTTAAAAAAAGCATAATGGGCTAAAAACATGCATATTCACCAAATCAACCTCCACTTTTCAAATAATAATCATAAAACCCAAAAAATAAAACCGGAGGTTGCAACAGACGAACATATGGAACACCAAGTACTTTAAATAGCACCTAATAACATCAGTCCTCCACTGGTCTGTATGGTTGTATATTGATTTCTTGGTTGTCTCTCCACTAATTGATTGTAGCTGACTATTGTTGCTCTCAGCTTGTTGTGTTTTGGCACTGAAGGACCAAATATGGTTGCCAGATTTGGCTAAATTTTGGCAGTGCTCTACTCGGGCTGAGCCATTGTTAACCCATGGACGTGTCGCTCTGGCTCACCAGGAGTCTGGCTTGAATCCAATAATTAATCAAGCATGAGAGCAATGTAATGTCAACCTCTGTCTATCTGCATTTCTTGGCTGGCAGTAGCCACAAACTATCACATTGATTTTTTTCCTGACAACATCCATTATCACTGTCCAGCTCAGGATTGATATCAAGGGCAGAGGCTAACAGAGCAGTTTAGCTGCGTCCGTCTGGTTGTATTAGAACAGATGCTATCAATCTAATGATGCCACCACGGCCAATTTGGCAGCAACACCTCTGTTCCCCCCACCCGTGGGGAGTTGTGTCTGCTCTGCTACCATAACAGCACACAGAGAAACATAATGAGCCATCACTCAGCTCACCTTTCACCTCTGAGGAGCTGCCAAACCACACAAGAGTGCACTTTGTGCCTCGAGACCAGATAAGAGATGAAAAGGTATAAGCTGAGCGAATGAATTGAGTTATCCTCCCCCGAGATGAAAGGCTATCTAAAGCCATCTCACTTCTTCTACTTCACCCAGGTCTGAGCACGTTCCCGTGTCACTGTGTTTGTCCAGTTTCAGCCATTTGTCAGATTAAGAAAACAAGATGAGTAGAAGTTTAATGCAATGTCTGTCCACTCAAGGGTTTAGTTAACAGTCGTGCTTCTTCGCATTTTGTAAGAAAAATCAGGTTTTACCTGACTCTACATGCTCTCCAACTCCTGATACAGGCTGTGGTCACCTCACTACTCGATTCCTGTACACCCTCCTGATGGCCCACCCAGCCTGGGTCTGATTATCCACTATCGCCACTATGCCGATGACACTCCGCTCTATCTGTCAACTGACGACCGCTCGGTCTCTGCACAGATCTCGACCTCTGCTGTCTACCTGTAGCCAAAAGTATTGATTTAAAATCAGTAATGCTTGCCTATAAAGTAGTCTCTGGTTCTGCACCCACCTTTACCTCCCAACCGTTGAACTCCAAACTTCTCGTCTGTTGTTCCCCGTTGGTGGAACGTCCTACCAGTTCCTACCCGATCAGGGGCGTCCCTCTCTACCTTCAAAAACCTCCTGAAGACCTCCAGCTCTTCAGAGAGGACCTCCTCTACCAACACTACCAACAACTGGACATGATAAATCAACCCCCCCTCTACAACTGGACCTTGATTCTATGCAAGTATTGCTGCACTATCGCGTCCTTGCACTCACGCTGTACCTTGATTGTAAGCCTCAGCTAAATGACTAAATGTAAATATAAATGGTAACTAAACAAGGAAGATTAATTAGCATGCAGATCATTATCAAACATTTTACCAGAAACCTTTGGTATGTTCTTTGTAACCACAACAATGGCATTGGCAGCTCCAATAAAAATTAAATATACAACCCTGTCTCCAAGAAATTCTGTTTATACACAACTAATTTGCAAAAGCAAATAAATTTTGAACGAAATACAATGAAGACTGGATTATGTTTTCAATCAACGTGATGAGGAAATGTTGTTAATTAACATATCTGGCAAGTAAATATGGAATCTCACAATACAAAACTCACCAGGGGTGAGTTAAAGCACTGACAAGAACACAAGAAAAGACTGCTGGGTCTGCTCAAGGCATAAAATGTAATTAACGTTTAACTGAAACCAATGTGAACATAGTGAACTCTGGCAGATACATGTGCTGCCTCTGAACATAATAATTTAGTTATAAAGACATCTCCTGTGTCCTGAGAATCAGGTGTTTAGTGAGACCTCTTTAACCTGAGTTCAAGCCCTCGTGTTGGGTCCTTGAGAAAGACAATAAATACCTATCAGCTCCGTGGGAGCTTCTGTAGATAAGTTCGACCTCTGACCTCTCAGGAATTTTCCCTGTGCATATCAAGAATGGTCAACTTTAAGATGAGACTGCCGGCAGCACTACACTGTTTTCAGGTTTACCGGTGTTGTGCCAGAACAGGAGCTGGTCCAACATTAATTGACATGACAGAGTAGGATCAATGTTCTCATCTAACTCTTGGCAAGAAAGCGAGTAAGCGTGCCCTTTGGCTGCCGGGAAGAGGAGGTTTTCAGGCAAATACTGAAAGGGAGCAGAGCAAGTGTCGTGCCAGAACAGGAGCTGGGCAAGCAGGCGATGTAACCAGTATTACACTCTGAAACCGGGGGTGCTAAACCACAAAAATACCACTTTCTACGCACTGTTGCTTTAACTTAATTAATCTAACAAGGTCTTATTCATGCAACCAGCCCCTGTAGACTAGTAGCAGAACACTTTGTGTTGATTAATAGCTGGATATGTGTCTCTATGTGTGAACGTTTGCCTCTCCTGTCTGCAGACTGCTTCACTCAGTGTGGGAATAAGTCTCTCACTCCCCCTTTCCCTTGTTTCACCGTGCAGCATGCGGTGATGTCATGGGAGGCGTTCCCTTTCTTTTTTTACGAGGGCAGCTCTGTGATCTCTGGTGGAGATCAATTAGCTGAGCAATCAGCCCGCCCCGTGCTTTTGTGTGACTTAACTGCTCGTAAACTGTTCGGTTGCCTGGCGAACGGGGAATGCACTGCCTCAACATAAACAGCCACCCAAGTCACAGGCTGGCCAGGGTAGCGCTCCAGGCTTCTTCTCAGTACAGTATACCGTATGTCATTAGGTAATGCAATGTGACATCAGCTCACGCAATGCACCATCAGCCAATGTAATTTAAGATTAGCTAGTAATAATGCGTGTGCGTCAGAGTAATGGCCTGTTAGTGGTGACTGTAACGCAAACAGTAGTCCTCTCTAACGACGCCAGGTTGATCTGTATAGATTATACTGACTGTAAAGTCTAAGTACAACGTACTTTAATATGTATCTGCCCTGAGAAGTACTGTGAAATGTGTCACATCCACTCTAGCTAACTTTTTCAATGTTTATCCACTATTTTAAGTGAACTATTGTAATATATGAAATAATATTCAAGCTAATTCTTGGTGGCTTCGACTGTTTATCCATTACTTTTGGCTAACTATTGTGCACATGCATTCAAGATATCTAATGCTAATGGTTTCAACCATTTTAGTGAATACTGTAAGCCAACAACTGTAACCATGTAATCAAGCAAAATGTTAATAATACCAACTGTTTCAACTGTTTATCCATTACTTTTAGCTATGTTAAACATGTATTGAAGATAGCTAAAGCGAATGGTTTTAATTATTTGTCCATTAACTATTTTAACTGTTTATGACTAACAGTAAAGTCTAAATACGACACACTTTATTACCTATCTGCTCTGAAACACACTTTGAAATGGGTCACATCCCCTAACACAGCATGAGGAGCCTGTTTTTACATACAAGAATAAAAGAGCTGACCTTTTGTAGCAGCAACATTTTGTAATTGTGCAATCAGTAATGGCCAGAGTTATTCACTCCGAACTCTAAACAGCCGCTGCTAGGTGGATGCCAATGATAACACACCCTCTCTTATGAATAATAATGCATAATGGCCAGCATATCTCAGCCCATTTATCCTCTTGTTGCAGGAGTTGGGAGCGGTCCAGGGGAGGCGGGAGTGGGCGTACTGTTGGTTCAGTTTGCTGGAACGTATGCCGTGTAATTGCAACAATCTCGCCTGGGATCTTTGTTGCGTGTCACCCGTTTTCTATCAGCCATTTGTGTCGTCTTTCTATGCTCGACACTAAAGCAGCAACGCCGTGAAAAAGGAGAGACACAAAGAAACGAGGGGTAAAAGAAGAAGCGTGTATATTAGTTTTTAGGCTTTTTTTTTTTTCCTCCTCTCTTACACCTGATCCTCTTACACCACATCAGAGGTCATTTGTTTGGAACGTTTAACCAAATCTTGAATTGAGTCACTTTATCAAATGTGAGGTTTATTTCCTGAGGAAACAAGACTGGATTTAAAATGACCAATTAAAGCATAAAGCTGATGGATTGGTGGAGAAACATCCTGCTGTCGCTGGTTGGCAGGAGTCTGGGGCGTTGACTGGGGAATACTTCCTCTTCACTATGTGTGTGTGTGTGTGTGTGTGTGTGTGTGTGACATGCAACCACGTCAGCAACTACACATGCCGCTGTGACTGTATACTCTTGAGTAATAACCTCATAAAGTCGTATTAATTTCTTATTAATATCTGTGTGTTTGTGTTTGATCCCCTTGTATATTTTCATTGATGGACTGGAGTGCTCTCACAGCCGTAGGTGTGGAAACAGAGCTGGCTGAGTGGACTGCTGCTCCTTTCCTTCCTCCAGTTTATTTCCTCAAGTTTATGGGAGAGGTGATGAAAAGGTCCACGGTCATTAAGCTCAATAAGCAGATTCAGTTCCCCCTGTTCTGTCTCTACAGGAAAATGTTTTTAGTCCATGTGGAGGATAAAGAAAACAGGTTTTTAGGCTGCGGTGCAATCTTCCTGTTTCAGACGTATCCTCATCCCGTTTAATTTTAGCTGCTACAACCATTTATTCCATTATCGCTATTGTTTATATGTAAACCTAGCAGTTTCTTCATTTATGTTTTTAACTATTTGAACTGTGTAAATTCGACACTTAAAACCATGTATTCCATACTTTTAGCTATTTCAATTGTTTACATAATATATTTTGATGTTTCAACCATTTATCCATTATTTTTACTGTGAACGCTGACTCAATATATAAATATTCTTAAAAGATTTTCAAGTGACGCTGACAACTGCAGAAGCACCCAAGAGCAACTGATTAGAAAGCATGGTTTTAAAGTATGTTTTTAATATAATACACAGTATTAAAGTAATGTTTTAATGTCTATTTCCACCTAAAAATGGATTTCACTATATTGTTCTGTGAAATCCTGTTAGCTCAGATACATTTCTTCTGCAGAGGATCATTTTCTATCACCTATACAAGTTTACTCACAAGCTTAGCGGGTGGAAAATGTGGTACGACATGATGACATATCACATAAAATTTGTAAGTAGTGTGGTTTTTAGTGGCACCATATTGTTTCTCTACCTAATCAACCGTTTGTCTAAATTACTATAAAATCTTTACCCCCTTTGTCTTATGAGTAATTTGGATAACAGGGATTAACTCTGAGTGTTGATACAATTGAAAGACATCTGAAAATCACCCACTTATCCCAACCATAATCGCCAACTTGAGGCTGACCTGAATATTTTCCCCCAGTTGGGAAGCTTGTATTTACAGTAAATCTGAGTGCAACATAATTGAGCTTGTGGTCAGAGGCGACGTTCTCCAGACTAAACCTATACGAAACATCTAAACAGGGCCAGGTTGCTGTGGGACTTGTGTGCTGGCCAGTGTTAGGCTGAGGTCCAAATCCTCCCCACAGAGCTGGGAGGTTATTTTAACACTCTCTGGCACGTGGATTCTCCGCTGTGTTCCTCTGTGCAGAGGGAGTATGGGAGATGGAGGCAGGAAGCCACTTAGGTTGTAAATCATAAAGCCGAGGTGACAATCCATCGTTCTTGTGGCATGTTTATTGTACTTTTCTCCCATTTTCTCCAAGGGCCTATTTATAACCAGCCACATCCCTATGTCAGAAATATCTCTCCCATGTGTTTCGTTCTTTTTCGATTGCATCAAAACATTTAACCCTGCAGTAGCCTCATTTCGCTTTGTTAACAGCTTTGCACGCTCTTCTCTTAATCAGCTCCATTAGATAGTCACCTGAAAAACCTTTCAATTAATAGGTGCCTTCTCAAAAGTTAATTAATTTCTCGCCTTCTTCGTGTGTTTGCGACCATCTGTTGTGTCGTTCAGAGGTAGTGTTGATGCAATCCATTCAACTACTGCTGTGATTCATATTCAGGCAATAACCGCTCAATAACTAAAGAAAATCAACAGTCCATCATTACTTTAAGACATGAAGGTCAGATGATTCAGAAAATATCAAGAACTTTGAGTGTGTTTTCAAGAGTGGAGTCACGAAAACCAACAAACACTTTGATGAAACTAGCTTTGCTCCAGGAAAGGAAGACCAAGAGTTACCTCTGCTGCAGAGAAGTTCATCACAGTTATCAACAATTAACGACACCTCAGATTAGAAGTTCAAGTAACAGACACATGTCAACATCAACAAGAAAAGGTCATTAGACCAGTGGAAATCTAGAAATTTGATGCTATCTACATGTGTGGTTCCCACCCTAAAGCATGGAGTAGGAGGTGTGATGGCGTTTGGGGTGTTTTGCTGGTGATTTATTAAAAATTCAAGGCCAGAATTTGCTACCACAGCATTCTTCATCGACATGCCATCCCATCTGGTTTGTAGCTTAGTGGGACCACCATTGACTTTTCAACAGGACAGTGACCCCAAACACACCTCCAGGCTCTATAAGGGATGTTTGACCAAGAAGGTGCTACATCAGATAACCCGACCTAACCCCAGCTGAGATGTTTTGGGATGAGTTGGACCACAGAGGAAGGCAAAGCAGCCAACAATGCTCATGCACAGGAACAACTTCAAAACTGTTGGAAAACCATTCAAGGTGACGACCTCATGAAGTCGGCAACTTTGAAGAATAATGTTGATGTCTTCAGTGTGAAACTACAACATAGGAAATAAGAAAAACCTTTGAATGAGGAGATGTCCAAACATTTGACTGCTGCATACCTCACTCTTAATCAAACGTAAGTTTTAGGCGCAGTTCACATTTTCAGTTCAGTGTTCAATTCATAACGTGACACAGCTCACCTCAGGAAAAATGGTCCAGCCTGAACACTGTGCTCACATTGTCTCCGTATAGAAAGGAAAAAGTTAGTGAATTAATGGTTAATTATTCGTTTTTATGGAAACACTGAGAGAGGTCATTGTAAAGGGTTTTCTTACTACTGCTTTAATTTTCATCCCCCAAAGTTTGTTCTCGTTGCTAGGTGTCTTCCAGGACATGGTACTGAGCTGCAGAGGAAAAGGCTTGGTTCTTCCTGAAGCACGCCAACCGCTGGCGATCTGAGCGGGAACTCAGTGAACCTTTAAGCTGCAGTTTTAACGAGTAAAACAAATGCGAGCTTCAGATTAATGAAGACGTCCAGTTTGAGGGCCCTCTGCTGTCAATCACGTCTGGACTGTTGAATCTAATTTATTTCATTCATGACAGACAATTAGCAACTTTTATACTGTTTAAAGGGGCACTCCACTAATTTTACAAAATCAGTTTACGCGTCATGTCAAGTACTGAAAACATTTATTTATTTATTTATTTATTTATGTCTTCTGTGGCTCTGAATGGAGATTCCCAAAGTAACCATAATGATCCTTTCAGACACAACATGACAACCGTGCTCTGAAACTAATTAATGAATGACAAGCGTCACGCCCAAGTGTTTTTTTTTCGCTGCTAACAAACGTGTCAATACTCGATGGCCAACAGGAACAAGAAGGAAAAATGGAGCAAAAAAAACACAGACAGTATAAAGAATGGACGGCGTGTCCGTGACGTCACCCACATGTTTCTGAAGAGCATCATCTTGTCAGTCCTGTGTAATCTAAGAATCAGAAAAGACGTGGATCATCGGTAGACCTGAGGCGGGCTGAATGACGCCTGGTTGCTCAAACAAGCACCCACTTTTAAATCAAAGCGTCCACGCTCTTAATCCTGCATAACTTTAAGCCTTAATATAATGTGAACAGGTGAGTTGTATATAAATTCACCCTCAGTACAGTTGTCATGAACGGGGAAATTAGCTACAGAGACCAAAACTGTTTTTTGTACCAGGCTGTAAACATGTTTATTTCTGCTGTGAAGTTGGACATTTGAACATGGGGACTTATGGAGACTGACTCACTTCTGGAGCCAGCCTCAAGTGGACGTTTGAGGAACTGCAGTTTTCGGCAACTTCCATGTTGGCTTCATTCCCCAGCCATGGACATTGGCGCTTGGTTTCTCCAACGGTTTTAGAGAAAATAATTGGCATAGCTAAAGGAAACGGTTAATAGCTGGCTGGATAAAAGTGTTGAAAAAGCCTCACGGTTAATAGCTGGCTGGATAAAAGTGTTGAAAAAGCCTCTAGCTTCCACATTTTTCAGGCCTACAGACGACGTTTACAGTCCTTGTGCGTCCAATACTCGCCAAGCTGTCTGACTTCCTGTTGGTTCCCCATTGACGTGAATAGGATTTAAAGTAAATTGTTACTTTGCTTCAAAGTACATATAAAAAATAATATTACATGGATGAGATGCACCACATGTTGTGTGGCCTCGGTGCTAAATAAATGGACCAGACGCATTAAGCATCAGGCACACTCAAAACTTCTTGAGATATTTTCCAGTTTTTCCATATAACTCCCGTCCAAGGGGTCTCTGTTGCCTCCATAATGGATTTCTACATCCTCCTGTGCTCTTACCTCCATCTCTCACGTACCCCAGTGGCCAATTCTTCTCAGAGAGGGAGCGAATGAGGAACCACTTATTGGATTTGAGGGGATATCCAGCAGGATAGATAGACGAGAGCAGAACACATTGGCTACCAGACACCGGTCCCTACATGATTATAAATATCCCGGGGCTCCACATCTGCTCAAAAGGAGGAGATACATCAACTGCAATCCTCCCTCTGCACTCTGTTTGTGTGTATGTGATTGAGGCAGATCTCTCGGTCAGGCGGAGGATTATAAGTCTCCCATAACTCTTGGAGTCTTGAGTGGACATCCTACCATCTCTTGTTCGGGTCACCTGAGCTGCCGAGCATTCACACGCTCACACCAAACAGTAGAAAGTCACTTCCTTCCTCTCCGGATTGGGCCGAGCTCTGAGACATACATCAGACGGGTTTCCTCCCTTCTCCTCTTCTCGCAGGAAAGCCTGCAGCTC
The DNA here is from genome assembly GCF_000972845.2 of Larimichthys crocea. Lineage (NCBI taxonomy): Eukaryota > Metazoa > Chordata > Actinopteri > Sciaenidae > Larimichthys > Larimichthys crocea. Next base: position 26,486,963 of record NC_040022.1, on the reverse strand, counting down.
GTAGCGTGAATGTGTACGTGTGTGAATATGTGCCATGTGGTTTATTTACACAGATAGTGAGACTCAATTTCTCATGATAGCGAGCGGGAGATAACACGCTGTATCTGGTTCCCACTTAAAGCAGGCAGCGAGCGGAGAAAGGAATGACCTCAGAGCCGTGAGCCCAAAGACGATGTTAGATTACACGGTGATGTACGACAACCTCGGAGAGCTCTGGGCTCTGTTACAGCAGCTTTTTATGTTCTGGAATGACAGGAACTGAAAAAACACTTCAACAACTGAGAACTGGTTGATTTGGCGACGGCTGTGGTTACTCATAGCAACAGCAGCAAGAGCAACTGGTGCATCTGTTTCCAACAGCAGAGTTGGTTTCATCGTCTGTCACCTTCAATCCATCGTCTAAAAGTTTAATGTGACTAAATGTAACTAGTTCCACTGTAGCCTGCAACATTTAGAAGTGATACACTGACTAGAAAATGTAGCTTTCTTGTTTTTAAGACACAGTTTGCCAGGTTCTCAGAGTCTGGGTCTTTGTTGGAGGCAACGCTATGGCCAATCATTTTCATATCGTTTGGGCATGTTCAAAAATTCAACCATATTGGAGGGAAGTAACTAATGAAATATCTAAGATAATGGGAGTGGAATTAGACTACTCTTTAAATACCAGAAACAGTCCAACACAAACACAAACACCTGCTAAAGATCCTTTAGAGGAAGGCTATAACCTGAAAATGTCTCCAAACTGATCCCCCAACATTGCACCAGGGGAAGAAATGTATTATATGGAGAGACTGACTTTTGTTTTAAGACTTGAATTGGAGAAATGTGTTGGGAACGTTGGGAAAAAATGGATTATGTATGCACTGTGTCTGGAATAGTATGACACTATACTTAGTTGTATGGAGGAGAATGAGCTTTCCTTCAAAATTCAAAACTCAAAATAAAAAGTATATATCTATATATATATATATATATATATATATATATATATATATATATATATATAATATATATATATATATTATATATATATATAACATACACTTCTGAGGCTGGCTCCAGAAGTGAGTCAGTCTCCATGTCCCCATGTACAAATGTCCAACTTCACAGCAGAAATAAACATGTTTACAGCCTGGTACCTGTTCAGATTATATTAAGGCTTAAAGTTATAGCTCACACTAATTCACTGTATAAAGGCACAAATAGAAAATTACAGCACAGTACTCTAATTTAGCAATAAAATAATGTAGTTTCAGTAATGTTGTAGTTACCATGAAAACACAGAGTACAATTCTGTGATTTCCATCTATAGTACTGTAATATAATTAGGGCCCGAGTACGGCACGCTGGGGCGAGGCCCTATTGGATTTCTAACGCTGAATGATGTTTAAAAAAAATGTTGGGCGTAAAATTACGCATTTTGGGGGTCTCGCACATGGACATACACATATGGCTCGACAGCGCCACCTAGAGGTGTGTTTTCGGAGGGGCCCCTCGCCACAGTTTCATCCACGTGTACAAAATTTGGAGGGAATATGTAACATACCGAGACACACAAAAAAGTCTCTTGGTGACCCGGGCTACAGTGAAGCTTACGGCGTCCAATTTTTGTCAAATCTGGACTTTTCGTGTTTTTGGGGTCATTTCCAGGGGTCGCATTTGAACGAACTCCTCATAGGGATTTTACCTCATTGACTTTAAACTTGACAGGTCTGTTCATATAGACTTCCTGAGTAAAAGTGATCAAAATGATGAATTTTGGCGAAACTGTGTGGGCGTGGCGATCCATAAAATGATTCAAAGAAGAAATCGGCAGGAAGCACCTTCTCAGAGCTGTCTGAAACTTCTTGCGCACATTTCGACGTGCGCACATGTGCGAGGGCCCGACCATCGCTGCTTGCAGCTTTAATTACTATATATTACTGTAAATTTACTGCAATTATTAGCCAGTGACAGTGTGGATGCTTTGACAGGTAGGTGCTTCATTGGGCCCACCTCAGGTCCACTGATGGTCCACGTCTTTGCCGATTTCTAGATCAGCCAACAGCCAAGATGGTGGCAGAGATTCTGAGCTTCACACCTTGGGTGGCGTCACTGATACGCTGTCCGTTCTTTATACTGTCACTGGTTTTGATGTTTTTCTTGTGCATGTGCAAGAAAAACTGTGGGAGGACTAACGCGCCAAAAAAAAAAAAAAACATACAGCAGAAGAAAAAGCAGCGCCTTCATCTGGTACACTAATAAATATGAAACAGGAACTCACAAAGTCCATTTCCTCTGCAGGGCGAGCTTATTATGTCTACGATGTGTTTGTTTTAAAGGCGGTTAATGAAAAGAGGAGTGGGGTAATTAGCAGCTAACATTCCTGAAGGCTCCAAATGTCCCTAAAACTGTCGGAGAAACCCTGCAGACTTACTGTAAGCATCTTTCAAACAAGGATCAAGACTTTATCCAGCTATAATTGATCCAGTTGTCAGTCGGCGCCTTTGTCTTCCAGTAAAAAGACCCCTGTGTCGACAGCGCAGCAGGGAGGATGGTACCAGCCAAAGGAGCTTATGCCTCCACTGCAGAGTTCCTTAATGCTTTTTTGGGGGAGGAGGGGAAGTGGCACAGGGGGTAAGTCGGGTAAGTGACACTGAGGAAGTGTGTTGTGTGTGGGCGTACAAACGGCGCTGTCACTGAGCCGGCTGTGTCGGGTGGCAGCGCAGCAGGGGAGCTGGCTGGGGGTCTGAAGCCGAGGCCGTGGAGCGTGTCGCTCCGCTGGCCCATTAATCATTCCCAGCCTGCCCTGCTTCAGCGCCTCAAAGGGGCTCGATGCGCACGCACTAGGTGGTCCTGATGCCACCCTGGAAGGCCCGGCGAGCGAGCGAGGGAGCAAGTCCGCCTCCATGAAGACAGACGGTGGACACAAAGAGCTGAGCGTCCACACATACGCACAAACATGTGCATCTATTTCATGTTGGCTCGGTGAACAATGAGGCAGCTACATGAACAAACTAATATAAACAGCCAGGAAAACAAACAATTTGAGCTGTCCCAGTCAGTCAGGATCCACCGACAAACAGACGAGTGATGCCAGTTCACATGAACTCACTGTGTGAATGCAGAAAGGTCCATTTAAATATCTGTACACTAATCTAGATTCATCTAGATTTTCTGCTCATGAAAATATTAAATAACAAAACATTTTGTCCAGTAAGTAAAAAAATGGTAAAATGGAAAATTACAAGTAATTACTGTGATTAGGATACAGCACAATGCTGTAATTTAGCAATAAAATAATGTAGTTTTACAGTAATGTTGTAGTTCCCATGGAAACATGCTACAAGACTGTGATTTCCACCTGTAAAATAAATAAAAATGTTTTATTTTTACGTCTTAAAGCCTGTGCTTTTAATAATCAAGCAGTGCACGATGGGTAATTATGTGTAATATTACAGACAATTGCTGTAAATTTGATTCGACCGCACAAAAAAATGTAAAAAACTCAGTTTCTATGTAAAATATTTCAAGTATTTTAATGTTGTATACATCATCGTAAAATTTACAGGAATTTACCGTATGTTTAAAAAAGTAATTACTGTGATTTTACAGTGCCGTCAAAATACAGTACAATGCTGTGATGTTACTGTAGAAACACGGCACAATACTGTTTCATCTATATTACTGTAAAATAATTACTACATATTACTGTGAATTCACCGTAAAAGTATCATTTTGATAGAAGTTGCAGGAATACTGTCACAGCTTTAAGGCGTTCTTAAAGCCAGCCATGCGGTTCATGTTCTACATAATAGAAAACAATAAAATGAAATGAATCTGTCTGTTTATGTTCGTGTAATAAAATGTTAGACACATGATTTTACAACAAAGAGAACTGAACCTGGAGGAAAAATAAATAATTTATATATGTTGATGTTTTACGCCCCTAGACAAATCTTTACAGTCTTGCATGCTCCGCTTCGGTAGCTGATTGGTTAGGACACGTACCACATTGCATGTCTCCACACAATGCATGCATCAGAACAAGATCCATATGAAGCTAGAGTTGGATTGAAGCACAAAAAAAATGTGAAAAGCTCTTTTGGTCGTGTTGCATGCACTTTTGAGACGGTCCCTAACTCCAGACTCCAGTCTGAAGACCTGATCATGAGGTAAAGACGACACCTGTGCAACAAATGTGATAAAAACTTCATGTTGTTACTATGAAACCAAATCCTTTAAGTCTTTCAGTTCAGTTTGAAGGTGTTAAAGTTTACCAAACAACATCTGTTCACTTAAGGGTCCCTTCATTTTTCAGTCAAGGTGAAAAGCAGGAATAGTTTCAACACTATTTGATATATTTAAGGGGTTTCTACCTCTGAATATGATTAAAAACTGCTGAAAACGTCATGTCACGTACCTCTTAAGTGTCTAAGTGTCACTATGAAACCAAATCCCTTAAATTTTAACTTAAAACTCCTTTAATTTATCCGCAAAAAGGATTTTACTGGCTTTTCTGCACAGTTCACATGTTTTTTTAAGGTGTTACACCCCCTTAAATCTTCCCATTTGTTATATTTTATAGATTTCTACCCTTTAAACCTCCTTTAACCCACACAGGAAATCAAACACATACATCTAAATTAAAGTGTTTCATGTGCTAGATTAGGGATTAAAAAGTGTTATACTGAGGGCTGAAGTGTCCTTGAGCAAGAAACTGAACCCCAAATTATCAATACCTCTGCGGTTTGTTTGCACTTCTGTGACTTTGCAGCTCCCGGCAGCGGGTTTGTGAGTAATGCTCACATCCTGACACATGCACCAACGCTACTGTTCACCGTATGATTAACGATGACACAGCAGTGCGTCGGCCGATAGAGTTATCGCCTCTCGGTCGAACGTTGAACACGACGTCGAATAAAGCCGCCTGTATTCTGTATATGTTCCGTTCATGCCATGATCTCCAACAGCCCATGCATGAAGGATCCCAACATTAAATCAAAGCTAACATATTCCTCTCAAAACACTGAGTCACCTCTCCAAACCGCCGTCCACAACATAGCAGAACAAGATTTCTCAGTATGCACTTAAAAGCCTGAGTGAAACCTTTTTGGCTCAAACCAACGTGTCTGTCTTGAATTATGAGCTCAACAAAACAAAATCCTCAAAACATGCAGTCTTTACCCAGAGGACACTGGATTGTTGCAGAGCTTTTTTTTTTTTTTTTTTTTCAGATCCTCCAAATACGTCTCTTTGTTTTATGGTTTTGTTGTAAACCTCTCACTGAAGTCTCATCGGCTTATGTTGCAAGAAAGACCGGAGGCGACGGAGTAAAAAGCCAATTTCAGAAGTATTGTTCTCATATAATAGAGTCGTGTCCCTAAACAATGGCTGCTGTATGAACGTCGCAGATATGTAGGTGTCCTCCTGAATGTAAGGGCGGTGAAATATTGAACGTGTTAGTAAATCTCTGTCATGTTTTTCATTTACGCCATTTGTTAAACATAAAAAAAAAAAAAAGATTCATTTCCCACCGATTTCCAAGTCCCGAACGCTCACTCACACTGTTATGGTTAGAGTAATTGAAAAACTAAAAAGCAGAAACCGAAGAACAAATGCAGAGCGACAAACACAAAACATGAAGCAGCTATTATGAAACTCTGAAATTATTAGGTTGGGAGGAGCGCCAGAAAAGTTTTTAGAGTTTTGTTCTTGCTAAAGAGAGGACGGCCTCGATGAGCAGACGAAGGAAATACGTCGTGCACGTAGCCTCGTGAATGACATTATACACCACACATAAGAACATTACCTGCATGGGAGCACTGTGTGCTCTGCGTCAGACTCTTTAACAACATGATTTTCTTTTATATGTTTCTTATCTGAGAGACATTTCTGATCGAGCTGCTGGTGAAGTCGATCTATATGAAGTATAAAATGATTGTGTGAGGAAGAAGTAAGACTTTATTCTGTCTGCAAATGTTGTTGGGAGTTTATTTATACATAGATTTATATATATTTATTTGTACATAGTCTGTACTTGTGTCTGTGAGTGTGTGCACTGAGCTTTGTGTTCACATATCTGGCCAATAAAAGTGATTCTAACTGAGTAACGACAGCTTTAGTGTGCACAGTGGATCACTGGCATTATCTCTGCAAACACAAATGATACACGTGATAAATGAGCCATAATAAATTAGTTCAGAATAAAACTCAAGTTCAGCACGACACACTGAAAGAGGAAGAAGAAGAACAGAGCAACGACAACAGTCGAGAGTTTCTTGTTCTTCCCGTCTCGAAATAATTTCTCTACAGTCCCTAAACCGTCACAGTGCTGAGTAAAAAACAAACAAACTAATTAACAAAGATCAAAAGTGACACAATCTGTTCAAGGAACTGCAAAAACAACTAAATGTCGATAGATTGAACAAATCTATGCATTTTAAAAAGCAAAACTAAATCAAATTGAATCAGTCTAAAAGTGTTAAATTGATTTTTGAAGCCGATGTGTTGTTAACAGACTTCCAGCCCGTGAAACTGTGAGTGCGAACGTGAACTGCAGCAGTGAAACTCAGCTCCGCTTCACGCAGGCGGATCTTGAGCAGTTTTCACTGTGACTAATTCACAGAATAGTTAGCAACAACAGCAGAATCTGTCCGCGGTCGCTCTGAGTGACAATGTCACATTTTCCACTCCGCAGGAGGCCGTCACGGCAGCCAGGAGGGCTTCAGAGTCAGACGAGATGACACTGTTGGATTCTCATGAGAAGATGCTCGTAAGAAAAAACACACACGAGTCTGATTATGTTTGATTTTAGCTGATTGAAACTTATTTTTTTCATTTTGCTGCTTTCTCTGAACACTCCTGGATGTTACTCAGAGTTTTGACACGTTCTGGATGAATAACACTCGTCAGTTCATTGAGTTTCTTTTTTAATGGATATATGATGCAGCTGTGAAGCCAAAAAAATGTCAAAGCAAGCCAAAAACTGCAGTTCCTCAAACGTCCACTTGCGGCTGGCTCCAGAAGTCCCCATGTTAAAATGTCACAACTTCACAGCAGCAAATAAACATTTGGTTCTATGAAGAACCTTTTTAATGTTTAATAAAACATTTACTTTAGACCAGCTTGTCAAATGAAACCATAAAATTGATAGAAAATAACTTTTAACAGGAGTTTTCTGTTTTTTAAACTTCTACACAAAACTTTTTTTCTGTAAAGTTCCAAACAACTGTTATTTTAGGTATTAATGACATCTGCTTTCTTATATTACATTGAAATTCATGTGAAATAATTCAGGAAAATAACAAAGTTTCTCTGCAAAATAATAACTGCTAGCTGTAGTTTTCCAAAAATGCGTCTGAATGTGACCTTGAGAGCAAAGATCTGCAGAGGCCGGAGGATAAAAAAGCAAATAAGTCGCTGATTTGAATAAATAATTTGAACATTATCCAACTTAACATAACTTTATGCCTTTATGCGATTAGTTTTATCTTCCGTGCACCCTTAACACACTCATTATGGATCGTTCAGATCAAGTGGCAACCAAAACTGCAGTTCCTCAAACGTCCACTTGAGGCTGGCTCCAGAAGTGAGTCAGTCTCCATAAGTCCCCATGTTAGACAGCAGAAATAAACATGTTTACAGCCTGGTACAAAAAACAGTTTTGGTCTCTGTAGCTAATTTCCCCGTTCATGACAACTGTACTGAGGGTGAATTTATATACAACTCACCTGTTCAGATTATATTAAGGCTTAAAGTTATGCAGGATTAAGAGCGTGGACGCGTTGATTGACAGGTGGGTGCTGCTACCAACATGGTGGATACACACATGCTGTCCGTCCTTTACACTGTCAGCGCTCTGTCTCTTTATTTCCTCTCATTTTCTTCATATTGCTTCTGTCACTATCTCCATGTAATCTTGATGAAATGCAATTTGTATCATCATGCCCGGGCCTTGCTCCTATTTAGTGAATTTGCACAGCAACATCTGAAGGTTGTAATGCTGTCAGGGTTTGTTGTGGACCTCGGGGAAAATGAATATTACCGCTTGTAATCGCTAATGAGGATGCAAACAAAGACAACCCACATCAAGACAAAGACTTTTTATATTTGTTTTCATTTCTGTGTTTTCTCTCGTTCGGTTAAACGCTGCCCCGCTCAGACATGTTTTTATTCTCGTGCGTGACCAAAGTGTCCTTTAAATCTTCACTACTGGATGTCGGAGGAAGCTCATCATCCCCCCGCGGGAGAAGTCTCTCATCACCAACCAGGGCGAGGTCAAAGGTCAGAGCCACCTTCGCCTCCCTTTGCATCCTCGCTCTCGCAGATGGTGATACAGCATCTTCAGGAAATTTACCCGGCAAGACAGAAGTCAGCAAAACAAAAACAACCGCCAGAAATAGCCCTTTGTCCTCCCTCTGGCTATTGTGGACGAGATTCATGTGAGAAATCAAAAAACCCTCAAACATGCCTGAGCGTACAAATTAAATGGAAATGGCTGACTGTCCCCTGATGCAGGAGGAAACAGAGGAAGGAGAAGGAGGAGAAGGAAGGAACCAAAATACCAGAGAAACAAGTGAGACGGTGCAACTTCTATTACAAGAATATCTATGACATCATGCTTTACAGAAATTCTTCTCTCCCCCGTCACATGGGTTTGCTGCCGTGGAGCTGAAATGAGACCCAGATGGTGAGCAGGCCTGGCTTGGCCCAACCTGGCAACCCAGGGGAGGGAGGAGGAGGACGGAGGAGGAGGAGGAGGAGGAGGCAGGCGGGCACCGTCAGCAGAAACAGTGTCAGAGTCCTCGGGCAGCCACATGGACAACTGACGCTGTCAGCCCCGAGAGCATCTTGTGACTCAAATCATCGATCGTAAACTAAACAGGAAAGCAGATCTTAGATGTGGCGTGCGTGCTGTAAAACAGACCGTGGTGAATGTGGTGTCCTTGTACTGTACGGGGTCTGGTTTCCTGCTGCCTGGACCAGTGTTTCCCCCCTCTCTCTCTCTCTCTCTCTCTCTCTCTCTCTCTCTCTCAGCTGCTGTCATGCGAGTGGGTTTTTAGTTCAAAGGAAGAAATTAGGCTTGTTTGCTCAGAGCGCTCTTGTCTTGACTGATTTGATGAATCCAAACCAGCCCGGACAAGCAAAAGAAACAAAGATTTTTAAATTTACAATATAAACATTTAGCAAAACAGCGATAGATAAACGGTTCAAAAATGGGTTGCAGTAGCTTGGTTTGGCGACCGGAGGGTGGTCGGTTCAAGTCCAGCACAGACTCCACGGGATGCAGCTGAAGAGGTGCCAGTTAAGCACCTGATTATAGTTATTTTTCGCCTCTTTGTGGTTGTCTGTGTCTTCATCTTCATCTTGTGTATGTTTATACTCGTCTAACTGCTCCCACGACGCCGCTACACGCCCAGTCGCTCCACATTTGCATGTCGCCTAATCTAAAAACCTGTCAATCAAAGCGTCCACGCTCTTAATCCTGCATAACTTTAAGCCTTAATATAATGTGAACAGGTGAGTTGTATATAAATTCACCCTCAGTACAGTTGTCATGAACGGGGAAATTAGCTACAGAGACCAAAACTGTTTTTTGTACCAGGCTGTAAACATGTTTATTTCTGCTGTCTAACATGGGGACTTATGGAGACTGACTCACTTCTGGAGCCAGCCTCAAGTGGACGTTTAAGGAACTGCAGCTTTAGATACTTCTTCTAACAATATACACTTTTATATATCGAGGAGTGTGAATGACGATGGAGGGGTTCTTGAGTTCATCTGACGTCTGACAGAATCTGTTAGGAACCGTCCGTCTGGTCTTGAGCGTATCTTTAGCGTTGATCTGAACACACAAACGCCTCCTCGCGTTTCTTCCTTCACCATATTTATCATCGAATCTGCTGCCTCTCTCTAAAGATTTGTGTATTTCTATTTTTAGAGCAGCACCAGTACGAGCTGCACAGACAGACCGGGAGCCGAGCCAGCAGGCAATTGATACAATCATATCCTAATTCAGCTATCTCGTGGGTGGCAAACGCGCCGGCTCTTCCTCACAAAGAGTTGATTGTAGGTTTAATAAATGCCAAAATAGTTTTGGAGCGGAGTGCCAAGTAAAAATGCTGTCTGCTGGGCTGGACTTTGTGACTTTGTGATGGAGGATTCGCAGATTTTTATCCAGGCTCGCTCTGTTTTTTAAACGTTCTGTCACGTGAAATCCATCGAAACGACCGCCGACCGTAAGAACAGACGTGTGACGGCTGAAGGCTCACATCAAAAAGTGCACGGCCTGAACCTCCAGCTGACTCTTGGCCATTAGAAAACAGAACATCGCGTGGCACGGCGACAGCAAAAACAAAGTCCAAATTGAACAAACGTGCAAAATTACACATGTGAGTGACGAAGGCTACCATTTTCAACCCGCCTTGGCAAGCTCAGAGTTTCCCACAGTTCCCCTTCACAGCCCATCAGTCAGGGCCGGAGAGGAGCGGGGGGCCTTCAAGACTGTCAGGGGTCAGCGCTACGCTGAACATGGAGGGAATGTGAAGCAGCTGCCCGGGACGGGACGCCCCGACGTGTCGCCATGTGTGTTTCTTATTCACGTCTTTACGTACATGATCTCAGATCATCAAAGAAATTAAAGAAATGAAGAAGACTGGCGAGTTTTGTCAGCGGGTTGTAAAATTAGTACAAAAAAAAGTGTTTAGAGTCCTGATTCTTGGCAATAAGCATCTTTATATGTGGCTTAGTAGTTGTTTAGTGTCTCTTTGTGGTCACTTGTGGTCATTTCTAACCTCTTTGTGGTTGTTTGGTTTCTCCTTGTGGTCGTTTGACATCTTTTTGTAGTAATTTCTAACCCACTTTGTGTTTTCTCGTGGTCGTTTAGCACCTGTTTTCATCATTTAGTGTCACTTTGTGTATCTTCATACTCGTCTGGACTCTCTTTGTAGTCATGATTTGTCTCTTTGTGGTCGTCTTGTGTATCTTTATATTTATCTTGTGTCTCTTTGTAGTCATTTCTAACCTCTTGGCGGTCGCTTTGTGTTTTTTGTGGTTGTTTTGCGCCCGGTCAAAGTCATGTTGTATCTCATTGCAGTCATCTTGTGTATCTTTATAGTCACTTTTCGCCTCTTTGTGGCCATTTTGCACCTGTTTGTAGTCATTTCTAACCTCTTTGTGGTCGTCTTGTGTATCTTTATATTCATCTAGGTCTCTTTGTGCTCATTTCTAACCTCTCTGTGGTCACTTTTCATACTCATTTTGTAACTTTATAGCAATTATGCGCCTGTTCGTTGTCATTTAGTATCTATTTATATTCATTTTCCGCCTCTTTGTGGCCACTTTCTCTCTTCTCACCTGTTCGCAGTCATTCTGCATCTCTTTGCAGTCGTCTTGTGTCTCTTTGTGGTCATTCTGCATCTGTTCTTGTCCTCTGACATCGCTTTGTGTATTTTCGTGGTCGCTCCGTGCTTGTTCGCAGTCATTTTGCATCTCTTTGCGGCCGCCTTGTGTATTTTAATCTTTATCTTGTGTCACTTTGTGGTCATTTCGCATCTCTTTGTAGTCGTTTCCGGCTCTGCTTCTAAGTCTGGAGGCTCCATCCAGCCACGATACTAACAAGCCATCTACTTATCACCTCCTGACTCTGGTGGGTGGCCAGTCTGGGCCACACCTCGGCTAATTTTACGGACAACCAGCTGATAGGAATGTGAAAGCTGCTGATGATGCCAACCCTGCATGAAGACTCATGGGAAACTGTCTTTGTCTTAGTGCATCCAACCACCTACCCCTGCATAACCACACCTCTCTGTCTCAATATGTGCATGTCCTACAGCAGGGAGGTGAAATCCAGACAGAGCATTAGCACCAAGCACTCTGCATCCCCACCGCCACACCATATGGACCCACTGCTCAAATGAAACAACCCCTCCCCTGGGTCTTCTTCTTCTTCTTCAGGCCACCCCTTATTATTTCCTCTTCATGCTCAGTGTGTTTTTTTTTATCCGATGACACCGCTCACACACAAAAAGCTGGGAAAGGGAGGCCCTCTCACTGACAGCGAGATGGATGCCACAAGTGACAACCTTTTGTTTCAGTAAAACACACCGAGACGCTGGCTTTGCAGAGGCAGAAAAAAGGCGGAGGCCAAGGGGAACAACTTGTTCACTTGTTCCGTTTGGTTGAGCAAACCATGGCACTGTCGGAACTTGTTACTTTTCCAGGTTTGTTTCGCTGTAACTCATGAAGAAGAGGAGGAGGAGGAGGAGGAGGAGGAGGTGGCAGAAGAGGCTTGAGCTGTTGATATAACCCCCCCACCTTTCTCCTGCTCTGTTGAAAATCAGCATCACAGCAAATAAAAACTCAGATCTGGCTCCGCTTTGTCCACTCTTGAATAGTTTACTGGCTCTAAAGTAGCAGTTTATACTCTACGTGCCAAAAATGCCAATAAAACCGCCTTAATCGTCCGTCCGATCTGTAATAGCACCTGCTTATGGAAACACAACACGCCCCTGCAGTCTATCTCTGCAGCTGCAACGTTTCCTTCCTATTAAACCCGCTACTACAGTCGGAAACACGGGTCACTGCGCAATTACGCATTCGGACAGGCGCACTTTGTTTTGAGTTGAAATGACTTCCTGCCTTTTATTTTCTCCCTGAATGTTGATCAATAAAAAAAATCAGAAATATGGAGCTTCTCAAACATGAAACAACGTTTTCAGTTATCGGATTTAATCCTGGCACACGTGAAGTTAAACACACTGTGCGCATGAAAGTTTCTTTAAACAGGCAGAGATGATTGAATTCAAGCTACAAAAATTAAACAACTGGATTAATTAATGAATTCAAAATACGTGTGATTAATTTAGTTTTAAATTAAACTAAATGTTTTTTTTAGATTTAAATCATTTGTTTGATGTAAACTGTCTTTCTTTGTTTTGGACACATAAAAACACAAAAATTAAACAGTTTTCTTAATTTAATCAATTTAATTTAATCAGATGTTTTAATTTAAAGATTTGTAGATTTTAATTAAATGTTTCTTTGCTCGTTTGGGTTGTTGGATTTCAGCTCTAAGGCCTTCCTCCTCTTCTTCTTCTCTCGGGAGTTTTTTTTCGCTACATTCAAATGAATTTTAATTTAATGTCAGATCCACGTTTTAATCTGAATTTAGCAGAAATAATTCTTCAGAATAAATTATGTTTTTATTCCCCAGTAAGAAATTATTGTTGAATTATTGATTTATAAACGAATCAAAATCAGATTTGTGCGTCTTTTTTGTGCGTAATGGACAAACATTCATGATTTCTAACAGCAGCTTTTTATATGAATCGAATATAATTAAACCAGATGAATTGAAATAAATCCACAGTGAAGGACAAAGGCTGACTTACCGACACACTCGTTGGCTTCTCTGGCCGTGGCGCGCTGCCAGGGTCGGTCATAGTGGAAAGGTTTGCACCTGTCGCACTCCGGTCCCGCCGTGTTGTGTTTGCACTCACAAACCAGATTCCCTTCTCGGTCCTTCACGCACTTCGACGCGTGCCCGTTACACTTGCACCGTCCGCCGACCTGCAGGTCCGACACGGCGTAAAAGTAAGAGTCTCGGGCCAGCTCCGAGTCGTCCTCGTTCTCGTCTCCGAAAGTGTGAAGCCGGCTGAAGATCACCTTGATGTCGGTCGCCGTCACCCAATCCTGCAACACCGGGGAGTTGTCGAAGTCGTGCGCGGACGGTCTGCCGTCCAGGGTGCTGAAGGCGATGAGTCCACCTGTCAGAGGGTGCATGTCCGTGTGGGAGTCCGTGCAGATCGCCTCCTGCTCGTTCTGTTTGGTGATCGCAGCTTTGTTCTGCCGGTTGTACATCTTCTTACACTGAGTGGAGTAATACTGGAACGGCACCCAAGACTTGCCGTAGTCCATGGACTTGTAGATCGCCATGGATTCAGGTCTAGGTGAGCAAAACTGCAGGCTCACGTAGGTGACCTCAAACTTTTTCCCGAGCGACAAGGTGAGCGTGACGTTCTGCGGGTACTGCACGTAGTTTTCAGACTGCCAGCAGGTGAGGTTGTGCGGGTTGTTGAGGTCCGTTAAATACGCAGGTGGATGAGACTTCTTGGGGTCCCCGGCGTCGCACGTGTGACAGTCCCGCGTCCTCTCCTCTCCTTTCTTGGTCACCACGCAGTACCTGGCGGCGGGGTTGCCGCAGGTGCTCGACACGCGCACGTCCTTCCCAAACGCGGAGTTGACGAAGTCGGGGATGCATCTCCGCGGGTTCCCGTTCTCGTCATAGCACGGATCCGGAGGGGAAGACTGCGCGGCGAACATGCTCAGCCCGTATCCACCAAAGACTCCCTCGGTGAGCGCACAAAGTGTCACCAGGGTGACCCAAACCTCCAGGATCCTTTGCATTGTAATCCGTGCACCGCTGCGCTGAAATGACACAAAAATCAGCAGGATTAAAAACGATAAATGGGAAAACTTGGACGCACAACAGACTCAAATGTGAATATGAAAGCAAAGAAAACTCCACCCAAGGACACTACCTCCAAATAAACCGCTCAGTCTGAAAGTGTAGCACAACTCCAGAGGATTTGGAGAGCAGTCTGTCCTCCCCGTTTACGCACCAACAGATCCAAAAAAAATAAAATCTCTAAATAAAAATAAGATATGGCAAAAAGCCCAGCTGGCTCTGAGTGTCCCCTCTGCCTCTGCGAGTCCACCCAGTCACACCTCTGCCCACCTCTATCTCTGCCTGTCCCATTCCCTCTCTGTTATAATAGAAGAGAAGAGGTCCGCTCATTCAGAGAGGAGCTGCAGCCTCTGAGAGAGTCTGACCGAAGGAGAGGAAGAGGCGACATCTAGCGACAGATCACTGCCACTGCACGTCCAAAAGAAACACGATGCAGAGAAATCTGATAAATTAAAGACACAAAAAAACAGATTTTATAGACTTAAACTTTATTTATAAAACACCTTTTATGCAACAGAGGAAAAAGCACCAAACATAGATAAATGAATAAATAAAATGTGGCCGTACAGCGATGAAATGTTGCAATAAATAAAAGCCAATGAGAAAAAAAAAAAGGTTTTAAGAACTGACCAAACAATTATAATAAATAAATATGAATAAACAGAGAGGATGATCGATGACGAGGCAGCTGAAATAAAAGCCAAATGTCTTCACGTCTTTTTTTTTTGAGTCTCTCAAAGTCCTTCAACTTCTTCGACTTAAGTCATATTTTCTTTTTGTCATTTCGCAGCATTTAATTTGCAAGTGGAAGTTAATTTTGTCTTTCTTAAACTGTCGATCTGAAGAAGGCGAGTGCACGCATGTTAAACATTAACTGAATACAGATAAATCAGATCAAACGACATCATTTTAATGAAGTCTGTGGTCGTCCAGGTCGTCTTTCTTTGAGAAGAGCTCCATCTGGGAAAAACTGGACTTGCTTGTCGATCCATGAAGACGTAGTTTCCGGTGTGTTTGTTGGTGTTTTATTAGAGAAAAGTGTCACACGGTGTAAAATGTAAATAGAAACAAAAAGATGTGAAAACACCAAACCTCTGTATTTAACTGAAAATGGCTCAAAGAAAACAAGATCCAATGTTGAAAGTCACAAATCTGATCTTTTGATTCCAGTTTCAAACACATTGTGACAGAGTCTTGTTCACCGCTATGTTCATCGCTTTTTCTTTTAAAAACACTGAGTAGACTTGATGCTCGATGTTGATTTCAGCTGTTCAAACAGTTCAGGGTTTCCTTTAGACCTCATGATAACATTTTGTGAGTCTGGACTTTTGGCAGCTCAGTGCAGCACTTGGACTCTTTGACTCCAAGAAGGAAGATGACGCTTGACGTCATCTTCCTGAAATGAACAAGTCCGTCCCTGAAAAGACGTCGTCTTGACAGCATGTTGCTCCAAAACCTGTTTTAATAGTGCCCATCATGACCCGTGCCCTAAAGCTCCATCATACCATCACTGATGCTGATTTTTGCATTGTGCGCTGATAACAAACTCGATGGTCGATGGTCTCTTCTTTAGCTCAGAGTTTCAAATTTGGACTCGTCAGATAAGTTGTGATCTGTTATTAAAGACCAAAACATCACGTGGAGAGAGATTTCACACAGTCAAACACAGAATCAGTTCCTTAAAAGCTGGATCAGCTTCTTTTGTTTTGATTCAACAGTTTTGTGGTTGGACACACGGTGAGCAGTGAAGGTTCCAGTTTTTACTTTAACAATTCGAAATACTCAAAGATGAGAAAACTGCCTCAGCAGGCAAACAGGAACTCTCGGCTCTCACAGTAACATGTTCGTGTTCGTGTGGTCTCAACATGATTTTCATCAGATAAATATTTTATGTGTTTTCTGTCGGTTTACGGTTAAAAAAAAAAATCTGTGTGGTCACATGTTTGGAAGATGACTGTTTGTTGTTTGTCGAATGGCGTGTTGTGATATTGTGTATTATTACTGGTTAACCATCTGTCTCTGCTCCTCCACATCCAGTAAGAACCTGGTTAACCACAAACACTCTGAATATCTTCACAGTGAAGATATCGATGCTGGAACAGTCAACACACACAGTTACAGGCGAGGTGGTTCTGGATCAGCCCCAGGCTCTGTTCCCAGTCGGACGTACCCGGAACAACCTAAACTTACTCTGAACTTGGAGGGAGTTTTCCAAGGCCTCGACTTGGAGGTGCTGAAACTCCAAACAATATAAATATATATAAACAGGATATACTGCATTATTCATGTCCAGGGCCGTTTCTAACTGTTCAGGGGCGCCTATTTTGTCAAACTCTTGAGGACGAGATTCTGAACCTTTCCTGAAGCAAACACTGTATGAAGCTGCAGCTTGGAGGCCCCCTGGTGGCTGCATATAGCGAGAAACGGCTCTGTAGAAGTCTCTACAGGTGCACAGGGCAGTGTATACAGTGTAGTCGGTGTTCATCTGCATGTGACCTTTAAAACTGAAAACTGAAACTGAACTATTTCAATACGAATGTTCTGTTTCTTTGCAGCTGTGTAAAAATGTTTCAGGTTTCAGGCGTCAGGCTGAACTCACTGTACACTTTGACCACAACAAAGTGACCGGACTTTGTCTTTGTTATTCAGTAATTTCTGAATATTTGACGATTATTTGAGGAAAAGTTTTGATGCCAACCTGAAGAAAACAAACATTTTATTGAGCAGAAACTTTAAAAACCTGCAGGTCACTGGCTGAAACATGTCAGGTTTCAGTTTTAATCAAGTCAGGACTCATTAAACACATTTTATGGTTATACACCTGCTATCGTAGATTCTCCAGATGTGCCTTGACTACACAGATGTGGCAGCATCTCATTAGAGAAGTTATTATAGTTTATAGAGAGGGGAAACCCTGACACCTGGTGGACAGATGGCACCATCGCAGCTTCTCTGATCACCTGTCTGTGTCTTAAATGAAGAGTTTCCCTGAAGGCATCGACCAGAAGCTGTGACATAACAGCGAAGTCACGAGTGAACACAGCTGAGAGCTTCTGTTTCATCTGTGCAGACATGGAGAGATGTTGTTTGAGGTTCTGCTCTAAATAAGTTTCTTCAGTTTCAAACAAAAAGTACATTTGTCATTTTTTATGAGCGCCTCGTGATCTTGTGGTCACCATAAATAAGTCGGACTCATAACTGAATCACAGCGTTTGTTGTGGAAATTTCCCCCAGAGAAGTACTCTCGGTTACAAATCATATTATATTATAATCATAGCATGTAACTCGGGAACAATAAATGTAGCTTAAAAACTCCCCCAGAAGAAGCATCAGGCTTTGAAGCACGTTCAATAACACAGAGAGTTTGTGAATCAGGACAAGAGTACAAGCAAACATGATACATGAAGTCCCCTTGAAGTTGGTCATGTGTTTTTATTACAGGTATGTAGTTATGACTGCTAGTTATCAATAAGCAGTCAGCCCAGCTCGGCGTCTGTCTTTCAGCCTTTTATTTCACCAACCACTAAAAGTCAGTCCCACATTTACTCTTGTCCGGCGGCTTCTTGCTTTTACTCCTCAGCTCCCTCCGTCAACGTCCTCTTCTGTCTTTCCGCCTCTGTCATTATCAATCAATCAATCAAACTTTATTTGTATAGCACTTTTCATTCAAAACAAAAAATGTAACACATAAAACATAAAAACAAGCAAACGCCCTCCGCCTATCCCACCCCAAAGCACAAACTGAGGAAGCGCCATCTGATCGTCGAGTAGTGAGGAAACACTGGAGGCAGGTTAGAAATGAATTAGGTAAAAATAAATGAAATGGAATAATATAAAACAAAAGTAATAAAGCTAGATTAGAAAAAATGTCCATAGAGGCTGTTACATTGCCTGCTTGCTCAGCTCCTGTTCTAGCACAACACTGTCAGCATTCGCCCGTGTCCTGGGCCTGTAAACCTCCTCTTCTTCTTCCCGGTGGTCCAAAACTCCTTTGGTCCAAACACTAACAATCCCCCAGTGCTCATAGCTTTGTCCGGTTTACAATCTGAGCAAACATGAGCTAACAGCAGCTACAGTTGTGGCAGCAGTTTACTTCACTGTCCATCAGGAAACTCTGTAAATCACAGAGAGTCGACATCAGAGGGAAAACCAGAAAACATTTCCTCCATAAAATATGATCCAGTTTCCCCAGAATCAGTGAAATAGTTGATGGTGTGTGACTTAGTGCCGTAAAGCGTTACGTACTTCCCGTGGGTGATCGTACCCGGAGCCCAAAGTTACACAGTGTGAGAACATAAACTTTAGTTTGCACCATCAAAGCTCCTGTATCAAGTGAAGCCTGTCATATAAGAGACTCCTCCTCTGACACTCGTGCACTCTTATGTAAACCTCCTCAGCATAAACACTCATTCAGTTCCTGTTTTCTCGGCGCATGTTCTCTGTCTACACTCTCGTTGTAAGGTCTGTTTTTAAAAGAGCACCAACACAGGAGGATGTGGTCTCTGTATTGTTTCCCTCTCAGCTGTGGTTGAACCAGGATGATTTAGGACACTGATAACTGCAGATTACGGTAAGACACATCACTCACTGCAGATTACTCTTCTTTTTTTAAGTCTCTTTTCATAACATATTTCTTATTATAACTTATTTCATGTAACATATGTTCTGTCTAAGTGTTTGACGGCTGCTTGGCTCTGCAGGGTCAGAGGTGCCATATCATATATTACGTCTCTAGTAGGAACAAGCCTCTGTTACACAACTTCCATCTAACTGCAAATGTTTTTCAAGCTCTGCAGATTTCCTGTTCCCCTTCTTTCTTTTCTGATAGCTGATGTCAGTGCATGCATTTGTTTGTTTATTCAAAGTATTTAATCTAACAGTTAAGTCGCTGAAAGGAGCCTCGTCTGTATATTCTTTTTTGCTTAATTAAAGGATAAAGTGATACGCAAGCAAGGTCTCATTGTAGACTAGGGGTCAGCTGTATATGTGGCAATGTCAGGCCCAGCAGAGGTCAGTACTGTCGGGTTCACATGGCAGGGCTGGAAAACACAGCCTGACAACATACAATGGAGTAACACCTGCTTCCTCAGTAGACAATTGATTGGTTTGAGGTTTTGGAGCTGGATTTTCCTACTGCACACAAGATATAAGCTTGTCAAACATGCAACGGTATCGGATGAATATCATCACTTATATATCGTGTAATCCAAGCCTGTGTCTTGTCTATATTACTCTTTTACACTGATAACCAGCAAGCAGTTGGTAGCTAAATGGTTGAAATAGTGAGCCAACTTTCCATACATCGGTGGACGGTCATCCACCACGATCGGTTGAGTTAAATATCTACTTTTATATAGTTAAAGGTGTCAAATAACGTCCGGCTGACAGTTCAAATTGACACATGTTGTGTATATATATATATTTAAGATTCAGTCTCTGCACCTCCAATCTCAAAAGAAAGAATACGTTGCTTCCCGGATGGTCTTTTCCTGTTTTGATGGGCACAGGTGGTGACAGAGTCCAGTTTTCATTATTGTCATTATTCAACAGTGGTCACAGTGACACGTCTGCCACAGCTGGGCACAATTACAGCTTCCTTATACACACATGGACATCCTGGAGGCCAAATATATATTTTGTTTTCCATTAAGACAGGCGTGTGGTGGCAGTCTTATTCCATTTTCTTGCTTTTAAATTAATCCCTGCATTAGAAAGCATTAAAATAAAATGTTATTGTTTTCAGAATTATCCGTTTGCTTGTGTGGTTTGTGTGGTTTCAGTCATTCGTAATGAAATGCATGTGCGTCCTAACCACAGCTGTCATGTGCAAATTCCTGAAATGCTGTGTTTTGTTCACAACTGTTGTATTTAATGTTGCTTTTGTTGCTTTAACATAATCGAGTTATTCTTTTTTTTAAAGACTCACAAGGATGAAACAGGAAGTTTTCCCTTCTGTAAGACTCATTTCCACCCCACATTTGAGTCATATGAAAATCTGGTGTCAGACGCTGTTTTTAAGAATGAAAAAGTAGAAGTTGCGGCTGCTGTTTTCAACCAGCTCATCTCCGGTCCACTCACCCAGCCGATGACTCACTGGTTTTTGTTAGGAAGTGGCACACTGTATTTTTCTTTCCTTGACGTCTCTTTTGCAGTGGATATTTGTGTTTGCGTCTCAGAGCCTCTTAACTCTGGATTGATTGTGTGTGGACGGGAACAATAATGATTATAACGTGTTGGCAAGAGCAATAACAGGAAGTTTGGACTACTGAAGGGACATAATATATTGCTTTACCGGAACACAATAATAGGGTGTTGCTCTTGTTATTTTGGGACTTCCTGGTGGTTTAATCTGGTGTATTTTTCTGTGATTGCTGTGATGGCTCTGCAGACGATGGAGCAGAGCTCGTGCACTGAGGATCGTATCCAGCATGTCCTCGAGCGTTGCCTCTGTGACCTCGGACTCAACACTCCTGACAAGCAGCTGTGGAACGGTAAGACCCAACCTCCGTACCACGGTGACGCAATGCAATGCAGAAACAATGCTGAAAATATGAACTCAACATACATACGACATAACCTCGATCCTCAATACTCAATACTCTGCCATAGACTTTGCAAAGTCAGTTTTGAATGACACTGTCAGAGAGGTATCAATCTATTAAGTACTAATGTTTATTATTGAGGTTGTAGTATGCAGTGTCAATATTTTGTCCATTTCCATACATTAAATAGTCATAATATTAGAAACACCCTTCAATATAACGTACACACCACCCACTATGACCTCAGTTGTATTGGATCATAAACAACTGAACTGGTTTACCTAACAAGTAAGTAATTGAGCTTCATTGTAAAAATAGCTAGATCAACAGTTTGAATAGTTAACGTTAGTTAAAAGTAACGATTAAACCGTTAAGATTCATAGCAAACAGGGCGGTCGGTAGCGTAGTGTGTTAAGCGCCCGCCCCGTGTGGGGAGGCTATAGTCCTCGCTGCAGCTGGCCCCGGTTCGAATCCAGCATCGGACGGCTAATTTACTACGTGTCACCCCCCCTCTCTCTGCTTCCTGTCTATCTTCAGCTGTCCTATCATAAAAGGCCAAAAATCTTCAATCTTTAAAAAAAAAAAAGATTCATAGCAAACATTAGTTTAAAGTAATGCATAGCTAATGCTATTAGATAAACAGTTTTAATAGTTAACGAATGAATTTACTAAGAGTTAAAATGTATATTCAATGGTGAAATGAACAGATAGGTAAATGGTTGAATTGGTTACTTCACGCTAACAGATAAATTGTTGAAAAGTCTAGTTTCTGTCACTATTTAGAACAAATTAACCAAACCAACCAAATATTAAACACTGAGTTTTATTTATTTTTTTCCACAATATACACTTTTATATAGCATAAAAACTGTGTTAGCAAGTGAGCATAAAAGTGTAGAAATGGATAAAAAAGTTTAGATAATTAACTAATGAATCAAATAGATTAAATAATATACCAACAATATGATAGCATAGCATAAAAAGTAGTTTGCGAGTAGAAGGCAGAGGCAGCCAGCCAGCTAAACACTTCAAATAGCTAAGAGTAGCGAAAAGTAATTAATAAATGATTAACTGTTAGCTAATGGATACACAGTTTTAATTAAACAATTAGCTAAGAGTTTTAATAGATAGCTAACTGCTATCGCTAACGGTAACGGACCAATCGTTGTAAAGTCTAGCCGTTTGAAAAGCTAACGTTACCTAAAAGTAACGATTAAATCATTAAGATTCATAGCAAACATTAGTTTAAAGTAATGCATAGCTAATGTAGCGAATAGATAAACAGTTTTAATAGTTAACTAATGAATTTACTAACAGTTAAAATGTATATTCAATGGTGAAATGAACAGATAGCTAAATGGTTGAATTAGTTACTTTACGCTAACAGATCAATTGCTGACCTAAACCAATTTAATATTAAACACTGAGTTTAATTTTTTCACAATATCCAATTTTATATAGGGTGAAAACATTACATTAGCCAAAAGTAATAATAAATGATTAAGACTGTTAGCTAATGGATACATAGTTTTAATTAAAGTATTAGCCAAGAGTTTTAATAGAAAGCTAAAATGGACATAGCTAACGGTAAGGGACCAATTTGTTGTAAAGTCTAGCAGTTTGAATGGTTAACGTAATAAAGCTGACTGATAAACAACTTTAATAGTTAACGAATGAATTAGTTGTGACTGATACTGACACTTAAATATGAATTCAATGACGAAGGCAGTACATATATTTGTAGCATGTTTAAATCATCGAAACCACACACCCAGCTAACGTTACCAATTAGGAACATTTTGTCCATCCTATAGAGACAAATGGGAACTGAAAGTGGTGACACAGAATGAAGGGACACGTGGGGGGAGTATAATGTCGACGGTTATGAAATGCTTTGACGTAATTTCATCGTTAACTTCAACAACAACACCAGTGAGGGGAAAGACAGCGTAGCTATTTTGTTTGCTGAATTATAGTGGTTACCGTGTGTAGAAATAACGTGTTTGCAGCTCGTCATCAGAACGAAACCTGAAAAGAGAAATAAGAGTTTGTTTCACGTCGAGTGTTTGTGTCTGTCTGTTAAAGCTGGCCTTTGCATAAACCGCTGGTGTTTGGAGGAACTCGTGAAGAGGGATGGCCACAACTTCCTCATTCTTTTACAGAAAGTACTGAAGAAGACAAAAGAGGTAACAAGCCTAAAAGAAAAAACAGTTAATTATTCCCCACAATTGTTGCCACGATACAATGAATCAATTAAACAGTGTGTTCTTTACTTTTACAGGTACTAGAGCAGTGTCGGTATGAACTGGTGGTGCCTCTCACCCTCCTCTTCTCCTCAACGCTCCTTAAAGTGAGTCATTTATAGAGCTAGAGGAACAAAACAAGACTCCTCCAGCTTCATTGCACCATTATTACACTTCTTATTTAATGGTTGGTTGTTTTTCTGTCTTCTTGCAGGCTCCTCCCGTGTCTCCAGACTGTGGCGTACTCCAGGAGGCCTACCTCTTGTTCCATAGTTTCCTGGCCTGGCCCGAGCCTTGCTGCTCGGCCAGCAAACGTCTGCTGAATATCATCCAACAGGAGCTCCGAGCACCAGGTAGCACTGAAGATCTGATGCTTCCAAGCGTGGACTCCCCAACAGGGATGATCGTACTTCTGCAGCTGGGTTCAACATTGCGTAAAAATTGGTATATTTGCAGTTTAGTGCCCCCGAACAGCCAAAGATCAATCAAGGTCAACAACTTATATAAGCTCTCGCCAATGACTGAAAGTCCGTCCCAGATTTACTCTTGTCTGGCGTCTTCTCACTCGGTTACTCCTGTTGAGCCCAGTTACATTTCCCGCTTGCCCGGCTCCTGTTCTGGCATGACACTGGCTCTGCTCCCCGTCAACATCAGCTAGCAAGTTTATGATGGGAAAGTCACACAGTGTTGCTTTAAGTTACAGTTCTGACATACAAATTCGGATGTATTGCCATAGATGAAATGACCAAGCAGTATATTAAGTAGTTGTACTTAGTTGTAGTACGTTTGTACTTCAGTACAACACTGTAGTATTACTACAAGTTGCTTTAGGTCAAAGATCTGTGTACTTCTTCCCCCACAGGTAGTCGTCATGCTGTAGTGTGAACATATGGGGGCAGTGTTTATCAACTAAACTGTCTGCCTGCTTGTGTTTCAGGTATTTCATTTCAAAGACTGGTGAGGGCAGAGCAGAGTGTTTCCCCTCAGATCCACCACTCCAAAACCATGTGAGTCCATTCAGACTTCATTAAAACAAGCCAAACACGGCTCCTGCTCCCGTACGTCAAAAATTTCTTGATTTGACACCTTACATCATTGTGTTTATGTCATTAGTATGGTGCTGTTAGTGAGCCCGGATGATGACGTCCCTCCAGAGGTCCAGTCCGTCGCCGAGCAGCTGAGCAGCACCGAGCACTCCAACAGAGACGTCACAATCACCCTCATCCTGCACGGCTTCCAGGCTGCTCTGGGCACACGCGACCTCCAAGCTCTCCACACTGCTCTGGAGGTGAGTCGCCAACGTCTAAATACCCCAGATGCACAAGTCTTTCCTACTTTCTCCCTTGAACAAATCTCTGATTCCTCTTCTAGACGAAGAGGCACGATGAGCTCGAGCAGCTCATGAAGGTGGTGACCGACTGCATGGAGACGGCAGCCTCTGCAGCAGATCTCAGCACAGCTCGACAAGGTCTGATACACAGCATGAAGAGACTCAGAGAAAGCCTCTCCGCTCCTGCTCCCGCCAATGGCTCAGATACCGGTAAGACACGAAATATATCTACAGTACAAGTCAAAGGTTTGGACACGCCTTCACAAGAACCACCCAACTGAGTGAAAAGAATCAATGGTCCATCACTACTTTAACAGAACTGAGGTTCTTTGGTTCTTTGTGAGATGAAGAGAAGGTGAACGGATGGTTTCTACATGTGTGGTTCCCACTTTGAAGCATAGCCTTCATAATCAACTACCCTCAACCCAGTTGAGATGGTTTGGGATGAACAGGGAACTCCTTCAAGACTGTTGAAAAACCATTTGAGGTGACGACCTCCTGAAACTGATTGAGAAAACGGCAAGAGTTTGCACCAGTTTACCACATAAAATCATGTGTTGTTTCATAGTTTTGATGTCTCCAGAATGTAGAATCAATAAAAATGAAGAAAAAACATTGAACGAGAAGGTGTGTCCAAACCTTTGACTCATACTGTGTATTCAGATTGTTGTAATAAGTAAAATTAGTTGTTTCCTGCTTTGACAGTCGTACTTCTTTCCTCATTAGGGGCTGTCGAGACGTTCATGCTGCCCTTCCCCAATTGTCGCACATGCTCCTGGGAGAACGACAACTTTGGTAATTAGCTCAGTTTGTCTCCAAACACCTGCATCATTTATTAGAGATCTATCTAATTTTTCTTCTTCTGTACATTCATGCAGACTTTCTGAATCACATCCTCGACTCCGACCTGGACTCTCCTGAAGAGTGTTTCCTCAAAGGTGAAATAGAGGAGGAGGACATTAACGACACCAGCGTGGACGAGGAAGACGAAGTAGAGGGAAGCAAAGCGGACCGCGACTTTCAAAACCACCGTATCTCCACCGCCTCCTCTTCCTCGAGGGACTCCACGTTTTCCAGCTACTCCCTCTCCTCCAGCTGGTCCGTCTCCACGCCATCCGGCTCGTCGGGCATAGAAAGCGACTTCAGTGAGGACACGACACATGAGGACACAGAGGAAGGACAAGACAGTCAACCGAAGCCCAGAAAGAAACCCAAGAAGAAGTCAAGATCGATCTTAGGCGTTGAGCGCTTCTCCTTGCTTTTCAAGAACCCGCGCAGTCCGAGCGTTTGCCGCCGTGTTCAGAGTATGGGCCACCGTGCGGACTTCACCAAAGACTATCATAAAAATGGGTCGCAGCTAAAACACTCCTTGTGCAGACAAATTCATCCTCTGCGTGCAACCACTGCTGCCTTAGACCCTCTTTCCCCACAGAAGCACATGTGCGTCCGCAGGAGGCCGATCCTGAGCTGCGACGAAGGCGACGTGGCAGAGGTGCCCACCCTGGTCAAAGTGGTCGTATTCGGAGGTGACAAAGAGGCTGGCAGGCTGGCCCGAGCATACAGCGACCTGCAGCAGAAAGAGAGTAAATGTCCACGACTCACCAGGATGTGCAAACTGCAGTTTTACTTCGTTCCCACCAAGAGGAGAACAACAGGAAGTCCAGGACAGACGCCGACTGAAGGGCAGATAGGAGGTTCAAACAAAGCTGCTGCCTCGGTGGTGAGAAAATATATAACTGTCTGATATTAACATATAAAAACAAGAATCAAACAAAGTATTAACAGCTTTTATTTTGACAGGAGTCTAATGACAGTGTACTGGAGGAGAATACAACTGATATAGCTCAGATGTTGGGTATGCTCGACCCCTGGTACGAGAGGAATGTCCTCAATATGCTCAGCCTGTCCTCCGACGTCCTTTGTCAGGTACTTTCCATGCTGGTCCAACAGCTCGGCGTCTGTCTTTCAGCCTTTTATTTCACCAACCACTAAAAGTCAGTCCCAGATTTACTCTTGTCCGGCGGCTTCTTTGCTCGCTCACTCTCTCTTTTTCTCTTCTTAGCTTCCTCCGTCAACGTCCTCTTCGGTCTTTCCACCTCTGTCATTATGTCCATAGAGGCTGCTGACTCTAGTTACCATTGCCAGCTTGCTCAGCTCCTGTTCTAGCACAACACTGGCAGCATTCACCCGTGTCCTAAGCCTGTAAACGTCCTCTTCTTCTTGGTAGTAAAAACACTAACTCAGACGTACGAATGACAGAGACACCATTCACCTGATTACAAGTCAAGAAAAGTTACAAAAAAAGTCAGCCCAGGTTCTGTTTGGTAAAAAACTGTGTCATGGTCTAACTGTATGCATGCTGTGTGTTGTTTGCGTGTTCAGACTGCCTGTAAAGACGGAGACGTCTCTGTGAGTCGCGGTAACGTGGAGAGTCTCCCCCTGCTGGCCGACTTGGTGCTTTATTACTGTAGACATGCAGACCAGCCGGTCCTGTTGCAGCTCTACCAAGCCGAGGTGAGAGGACACACACATGCACACACACACACACACCTGTGTGACATAATTAATTAATTAAAATCTCCTTTCTTCGTCGTCACAGCTGACTCTGGCCGGAGGAGAGAGGAGAAGGGAAGTGTTTATTCACTCTCTGGAGCTCGGACACAGTGCTGGGACAAGAGCTGTTAAAGCTATGGGTGAGTCACACTCTGACAACAACACACACACACACATTTATATATGTATTAACAGTCTAACGTGTGCTACTTTTGCAGGTGCTGCCAGTAAAAGGTTTGGCATTGATAAAGAGCGTGAGGCTGTCCCTTTAACACTAAGCGTCGCTTACAACAAGGTATCGTTTCCCACAATAACATGTCTGTTAAAGTTCACTGCTGGATCTATTTTTACACCTGCCCCGTCTGGATTACAGGTGGCTGTTAGTGGGAGGAGTCAGTGGATGCAGACAGAGATTGTTTGCACGTCAATAAATCTGTACAAAGCCTGCAGGAAACCCGAGCAGCTAGGTGAGAGCGACGCTCTCTTCAGTCGCGTGCCAGCTGTGCTTTTGTCGGCGTTTCTAATCAAATCTCATCTGTCCAGATTCGAGAGTAGAAAGTCTGCGGCTGATGATGACAGAAGTCCTGAAGAGGCAGTGCTCCAAGTCTAAAAAGGGCTACAACCAGGTGAAGGCTGGTTTTATATGCTGAACACTAAATATAAC
Organism: Larimichthys crocea; assembly: GCF_000972845.2. Lineage (NCBI taxonomy): Eukaryota > Metazoa > Chordata > Actinopteri > Sciaenidae > Larimichthys > Larimichthys crocea. Next base: position 26,459,182 of record NC_040022.1, on the reverse strand, counting down.
CTCATGCTCGCCCTCCCTTTTGAAACACCTCCTCTTCACCTCCGCAGCACATCTCCATATCAGAGGTGAAGGTGGACAAGGTGCAGGTGAGCAGCGGAGAAGACGGGACAACCTTCGCGGTGTGTCTGGATCAGGATGAGAAGAAGTTCATCCAAAGTGTCACCAGGTACAACAGAGCAACCAGTCTTTTCTCCTCTGCCGTTACATCCATAGAGGCTGCTGAGCCGACTTGCCCAGCTCCTATTCTGGCACGACACTAGCTCCACTCCTCCTCTGCATTCACCTGAAAACCTCTTCCCGGTGGTCCAAAACACCAAAATACACACTCATTTGCTTTCTTGCCAAGAGTTAGATGAGAAGTTAATATAAGGCTACAGTAAGTATGAGCAAAATGTACTTCAGGGGGTCAAAACAACGTAAATCTGAGAGGTTGTGAGATGAAAAACAAATTAAGTAGTTTTCAGATTTTCGACTTTTTCTGCCTCAAAACGTTTCTTTGTTGACGTTTAACGTGATGCTGTATCTTCTGTCTGTTCTGTGTCTGCAGGTGTGAGGTGTCTCTGTGCTGTAAACCAGGGAGCAGTTCAGACTGGAAGTCCTACAAACCTTTACCCGGCCAAGTCCAGCCTCTGCACCCGTCCTACTGCTCTCTGCTCTGCCTTCCCATCACCTCGTTCACCGCCTCGTATCCATGACAACCTTCAAAGTGAAAGTTGCACTGTTGTAATAAGAGACAGATATTTTTCAGGTTTGTCCTGTCGCTGAGGTGTGTCACATTGTTGTTAGGACGAGGATTGTTTTGTAACACTTCATCACTCCGTGAACTCTCACCTGTCCAGGTGCTGTGCCCCGCCTCCTAACCAATGCCAGCTGGGTTGATTTTCAAAATAAAATACCCTGTGCAAAGTGCAAATGGGAGACAATTTAACTTGCATAATTAATAATTAATCTGCACATTTACATATTTAGATGCACATAAACAAGGAAAAATCTGAGCAAGTTAAAGTTTGGCATCCAAATAAAGTGTCACGGATTGTTGTCTACTGTTTCCTTTCCCCTCATCACGTCTTTGATGATGCGTTAAAGGATGATGGTGTTGTTTGAAAAGGTCTCACAGGGTCTCTTGTGTTTTACAATCTGCTGTCAGAAGCCTAAAACTGAGTACTTGATTACTGATGTGTACGTTCTGTTGATTTAAAATAAGCTATTTATTTTTGTTTTGGAAGTTTATCCAAAAATACATTTTATTATGTTTTTATATCTCGAACAATTGCAATAAAAATCAGACTTGAGTCAGCTGCAGTCGTCTCTGTTTGTTCTTTATTCTTCTTTGTTTCCTTCCCAGAACTTCCTCCTATGAGTCACTCGCACTCCGTCTCACACACTACCTGTAATTATCACTTTATTTCAGACAAAGGAGGCAGAGAAACTTCACACTCCTGACGCGTTTCTCTGCGGACATTTAGAAGCTACAGTAAACTCTGGATTAATGCAGAAAATATGGACGATCATCCAGGTAACTGCTTTGATTTCTTCTTAGACTTTTTAAATGGGATGTAAACGTAGCTGTCGTCATCCTCACAATAATGTGTGATCTTCATTTTTAGCTCTCTCAGCGTACAACGATGTTCAGGCTCTTCTCAAAGAGATGAACAGCCAAAGTGCTTCACAGAAAGGTAGCTACGACTCAACAGCTGGGCTGGCTGAGTCCGAAGGTGACAGAAAGGTTGTGTCTAGATAGTAGCAATAGATCTGTACCTGCTGTTGAAGTGCCAAAAAACTGCAGCACTTTGAGGCTGGTTCCAGATGAGTTTGTTGCTCTTTAAGATGACAGATTTATTCTTGGTTTTCTCTTCATACGACTGCAGATGTGCTTCAAAATTGGAAAGACAAGAACACTTTGTAGCAGAAACAAGATGTAGAAATCTCACAGGAGTTCCTCAAATCTATAGTTACCTTTTAGACACAAAGCCGAGATGTTATATCTTGTTTATTTATCATCTGTTACCTTTGGACAGGCCCATGGCTTCATTACCTGTTTCATTCTCATTCTTCATTCTTTCTTACAATAATTGGTCAGTTTCTCTCTACTTTAGCAAGATGATTTAACTAGTTTAATTAGAAGCAGTCAAATAAACCACACTGCTCTGCAGGAAGACTCAGGTGGATTCTCCAGAAGAAGTTGGAGAGCGATCCGTCCTGCAGCATTTTGTTGATCCAAGTTCTCGTCAAAGAGCTGAAGAAGAAGCTGAAGACGGTTAGCGCCTTTCGACTCTGCTGTCAGATCTCAAAGTCAAGCTTAAAATCTCACAAAACTGACGCTTTTTGTTTGTTCAATGCAGACTTGTAAAACACAATCCTACGTGCATGTCATCCCGGTGCTGCACACAATCTATTATGTGGTTATTCAGGTAAGACACACCTGTAGTTCACAGAAAGTTCACAGAAAGTCTGAAACAATTGAAAGCTTTGTGCAGTTATAAATAGATGAAAAGCGTCTCACTGTAGGCCAACAGACAAAGTATTTCTGTGTTTTTCAGTCAGGTGGGATGATTCCTGCCAGCCTTTACCAGACGGTGTACGAGTGTTTGATCAAACTGTTGATTTTACCGACGCCTTACTGCACCGTGGTCCTGAGCACTCTGAGGAGCATCAAGATGGAGATGATCACACCAGGTCTGATGCATCGATAGATACAGTTTGAGAAACCAGACACACACAAAGCAGAGCAGAATAAAATAAACCCTCTTCCCTCGACAGGCTCTTTATATCAGAGGAGAGTCGTTGCAGAGCAGAACTTGAAGAGTGAACATCTTACTGTGCAGGAAAAGTGAGTTTATCCTCTGAATGAAGATTAACAGACTTTAAATAAACAGTTTTATTTCAAACATCGTCTCCTTCCATGTCTGCAGGGTGTTTGTGCTCGCCGACCCGGCGGTGTTTTCAGCTCCACTGGAGGCGACAGTCAGAGCACACTTTGAGGCGCCCAGCTCGTTCAGGAACACGACGACCATGGAGAAAAACGTGGTTCTCCATGTGCTGCATACAGGGCTCGGGGCGACCTGCCAAAGCTCCAGACTGGCTCAGGCTCTGAAGGTGAGACAGTTTATGAAGGTGGTTTGAATTTTTAGCCATGCTAGGCACCGTGGTTCAAGGGATGGCAATGCTTGTTGGTCGGTCCACCGATCTATCCATCCATTGTCTTCTGATAATTCGGGGTTGAGTTGCTGTAGGAACAGGTTTAGCAGGGCGTTTCGGACGTCCTTCCCCCCAACAACACATTCCAGCTCCTCCCGGAGGTTTCTGAGGCAGGGCAGATGGACTATGTAGTCCCTCCAACGAGACAGTTGGACGTGCCCGAAATACCTCCAAAGGAAGGCACCCAGGAGGCATCCTAATCAGCTGGCTCCTTTCAATATGAAGGAGCAGTGGCTCTACTCCAAGCTAATTACGAGCTAATTAATGTTCTATTCCATTCAGGGCCAACAGGGCTGCAATGAATAGAATGCAACTTTAATTAGTATCATTAGAAACACCTGCATCGACCCTACTAGTGTTTAGCTCAAAGTGGAGTTGCTAGCATGGTTGGAGGCTCTTCTTATATTTCACCCACATAGATAATATATTCAGTGTTTCTGATTTTTATTTTCTGTGTCTTTCAGGCTTTAGAGGACCATGTGGTGGAGAAATATTTCCAGGAAGTTGTTCTAACAGTGGAGCAGAGTATAAAACATGGCCCAGGTGGTTATCTGAACAAACTACATGACATTTACAGAAACATCTTGACTGACTGCAGAGAAGGTGGGTGTTCAGAACTGTGTCGCTGTAGCACAGATTAATATTAGCAGAGATAAAAACGTGTTCACATTGTTATTTTTACCCTGTTTGCTCAGAAATAACCAAAGTAGATCATGGTTCTTTGGTGTACGGCGCGGCATTGCCCTTTCCAGAGATCAACTTCCAGTTGTGGAGATCCGAAGAGGATCTATGTGAGTCAGAAACACTGCCACTAGTTTATATTCTTGTTCATATGAGAGTGAAAATGCACATAAATATATCTTTCCTGAAGGGAATCTGCTGGTAAAGTTCGCCCTGGATTGCTGCCGGAACTCGAGCACTGATGAAGAAGTGAAGGACAAAAAAGGTTCAGTCCAGTCTGAGGATGATCAAAAAGAGAGAAATCCTACGTCAGTATTCAATCGGAGAAAGGCCTTCAAGAACATGAAGCCAGCGGATAAAATAACGCTAATGAGGGAGAAGATCGAAGCGTTTCCTGGAAGCTCTCCGGCCTTCAAAGAAGACAGGAGGCGTCACACAGCACGGGTCGTGGTAATGGGGGATGATCGTGTGCTGGGAACACTTACCAGGGCTTATTGCCTTATTCGGTGAGCTGCTTATATGTGTCTATGTGTGTGTCTGTGGGGGTGTGTGTTTGTTCTTCAGCTTTCCATCAGCGTTTTCCACATATTTCCCAACAGAGAAAGAGAGTCGAAACGTCTTGTTTTGACCAAAAGATTGGACATTCAGTTCTACTACATCCCAGTCACTGATGTGGAACCATCGTCCATTCCACCTGTGAGTTACACTCGAAACACTGACTGACTGGTATAAATGTGTAAGACTATGACGACTATGAAAACCATCTCCACCTTTGACTTTTTCTACATAAGGAAAGTATATTCTCTTCTGTCTACGGTCAAAGATCTTAAGATCTTTTCGACTCTTAAAAAGTTGTTTTGTAACATTGTGTATGTGGGATAGATAGAAGGAGAATATCTTTGGATAAATAACTTTGAGAAGGATTAAATCTGTGGCAAATGGACCTGGTTGTTGATCCGTTAAGATGTTTTACCTCCCATCTATGGTAAGGGGTCACCTGCGGTCCAGTGTGAATGACGGTCGTTAAGGTCACCTGCAGTCCGGTGTGAACAATGGTCGTTAAGGCCACCTGAAGACCATTATGAGCGACAGTCGTTGAGGTCACCTGAGTGAACGATGATCGTTGAGGTCACGTGAGGACCGGTGTGAACGATGGTCATTAAGGTCACGTTAGGACCGGTGTGAACGATGGTCATTAAGGTCACGTTAGGACTGGTGTGAACAACGGTCGTTGAGGTCACCTGAGGACCATTATGAGCGACAGTCGTTGAGGTCACGTGAAGCCAGGTGTGAACTACTGTTCATTCTCCTGGGAATGGATTTTGGAATAAGTGGTGTTTCAGGTCTCCTCTTCAGTTGAGGGATGGTTTCTCTATGTTCTCTTACATAGATAGCCTCCTTCACGCCTCTTCCAAACCACCTGTCCTCCCTATCGAAATGTAAAGATTATTGAAAATTCCTGAGTTATGATATGTTTTTCCTCACAGGGTGGTCCATGTCAGGACAAAGACAGATTGTCTCTCGCCTCCTTACTGGGAAGAGTGGATCCATGGTACAACAGCAACATCAACAGTCTGGGAGCTGAACTCTCCAAACTGGGTAGAACGGTAACTATAGCAGCTATGTGAGGCTGCGTCTATCTAACATGCTGATAAATTAAGGAAAGAATGAATGTTCATCTGATACCTTCTTTCTTCTGTTACAGCACTCTGAGCCATCAGAGCAAAACCTCTTCCTACTGGACAGCCTGTGTTACTACCTTCGCTGTGGGAAGCAGCCGGTTAACATCCCGCTCTATTCAGTTAAGGTACAGTGTGACGGTTTGGGGTGTAGATAGTGCTGCCCCCTGGTCACTGGTTGCAACACAGGATACACTGTAGAGTCTTACAGAAGCTTCCTGCTGAGTCATTCATGAGTACTTCCTGTTTAGATGACCTGCTCCAGTGGCGACGTGGACGAAGTGTTTGTGTCTCATCTGGAGGCAGAAATCCCAGAGTTCAAACACCTGAAAGAAAACTCCTCAAGTATGTTCATTAACCTGTTTTCTGACTGTACTAACACTTGACAGTGCAAACACTGTAGCTACATAAAGTGAGGTGTTGTCTTTGACAGAGGAGCCGTCTGCACGCCGAAAGAAGTCGACAGTGGCAGTGTTTGGAACGGCTATCTCAGTCAGTTACACAAAGGTAGTCATTAACAGTCGACAGTGATATTGTATCTTTCTTTGGATTTAAGTTAACTGTTACAACAGATCTCTTTAAGCAAACGAGAAGTCGTGAAAGGAGAGGCACCCATGACGTACGGCGTGGTCATAACATCAGAGCCGGCAGCCTTAACATCAGGTTAACCTTTTGTATTATTATTTGATTAATTTATGTTAACGAAACCTTCGAAATAAAACAAAAGCTGAGTAATCTGTGTCACTCTGTCCAGGTCAGGATTACCTCAGTGTCAGGTTTGACAGTGTGAACCCAATATACAACACGGTAACAACTTTGCTTTCATTATTACAACTTTTAAGTAAATTAACCTTAAATTAATAAACGTTTCCAATTACAGAAGATCCAAACTCAAAACATCAGCATCAGGACGATGGAGCATCGGACACTCTCTGTGTGTCTGGACAAGGACTCCCGCCGGAGATACACTGATGTCCAAAGGTTGTTTACGCCTTTACAACATGTCTGTTTCATGTTTATTTCACACACATTAAGATAATTAAAAGTCTGACTGATATACTGTCATGTCAACTCTTTACAGGATAGAAATTTCTCTGTGCTTGGATCCCGGATGTAGCTTCTGGTCGAGGTTCAGCGTCAGTGGCGAGCAAGAGCAGTCGCTGAGCAAGTTTCTGAACAAAGTCCTGTCACTGCCGATCAACACCTTCACCGGTGTGACACTCTGAGAGACGTCTGTTGACTTTGCATGTACATATAACAAATACTGCTGCACATCATGCTTTATTAACACTTTGTTTCACACTATAAGCAGATATGGTTGTATAAAGACAGCAGAGGTTCTCTATTGTGACCATTTATAATACAAGACATCAGTATTTTTGTGTGTAATCCCACTGTGGTAAATACATTCAGCTGTTTAGCCCTATAGAAGAAATAACAACAAACCAACATCCTAAAAGGGGATTGACTTCTATGCATCAGTCATGGAAGGATTGGCATGGTGTGAGGAGTTAAATTCAGTGATTTCCACTGAGGACTGGCAGATTTGATTAAAATCTCAAACACAAACAATAAATACCCATTTTACAAGTGCTACAAGTGTGGTAGAGAGGACACACTATCATTGCCTATGGGACTGTCCACTGATTCAAGCCTTTTGGAGTGAGGTGATGGATTTGATTTTGCAGGTTACAGGTATAAAACTAATATTAGACCCCAAACTATGTATCCTTGGTATTTTTCCGACAAACCTTGACCTTAGCAAGGCAAATAAATCTATGATTATTTTTTTGCATGCTACAAGCCAAGTACACTATAGCCAAATCATGGAAATCCAGTATCAGAGTCAGGCTTGCAGGACTATCAGACTCGCTGGCACTGGACAAAAAAACTCACCTTCACGTTAAAGGGTAAATGTCTGAATTTTGACAGTATGTGGAGATCTTTAATGGTGTTAGAGGGGAGGAAAGCATTGGAGGCATGTTCCCCTCCGTATGTAAACCATAAACAATTGAAATTACCATGTATTTATTATGTTTGTTTGTTTTTTCTCTTTTATTTTTTATTTTAATGCTTTTCTCTAAGGAAGTTGACATATTATTCACATTTTGGACTGCAAAACAACACATGTTGCTGCCCTGTAATGTTTACCTTATTGTGATAGGTTAGTTTTGCACCCGTAATATATCTTGTTGCAGTGTGATTGTTTATTCTGAAAATTAATAAACATACTTGTTTTAAAAATATGTGTATTTGTTCTGATTACATTACTTATTATCGACAGTCGACAGATGTTCTAACAGTCAAACATCAGCAAAGTCACCAACAGCAGTCAGCCCAGCTCGGCGTCTGTCTTTCAGCCTTTTATTTCACCAAGCTCCTGTTCTGGCACGACACCAACCCTCTTATTATAAAATGTTTATATATTATTATATTATTATAAAACTAAGACACGTGACATTAATTCAATGCTCAATGCATCATGCAATCATAATTCAGGACTCACCTGAGACAGCTCTAACTATAACCTCTCACATGTGTTTTTTTTTTTTTTATATACCTGTGTGGCGCACTGAGCCATCCGCGCCGTCAGGGTGCGCTGTGGTCACTAAAAACACTCCACAGGTGTAAACTTGGACACAGTTGGGTACGTTCACCGTGCAGACGGACAGCTGCAGGTACCTGCTGTCTGAACACGAAGGAGACCGAACGGTGGATGTAACACTGGGATTAAAAGGTGGAGAATGAGCTGTGGACGAGTTTAAACACCTTTGTGTGTGTGCGTGCACAGGTGAACAGGTAGGAAGTGTTTCACCTTTTTTTAATCTTATCTTTTAAAGCTGACGTGACGTGGACTAGTCCACATCATGATATCAGGACAGGTGCGTCCAGCCCCACAGGTGCGTTACTGACCGTCCTGTTCCTGGTTTTAACCTGCTCGTTGACTTTTATTATGTCAGACTCTTATTTTGAAGTTTTAATATTTATCTGCAGATATTTCTCCGATCTGTGCACAGAAGTTAAAATACTGAGAGGAAGTGATCAGAGCCTGAGTGAAGTAAAAGTATGTGTTATCAGCTAAATGTACTTAAAGTATTAGAAGTAAAAGTACTGCAGAAAACCTGCTGATGCTATATAATATATATATTACTATAATAAACGATGTGTTTACACTAATATTATTGCTGCTCGTTTAAATTATTTTATATCCTGTTGGATAATTTAATCTACAGCAATGCGTTATAATATGTTTGTAGCTCAAAGTTGATTTTTAAAGAGTTTATCTAGATTAAAAGGTATTACTGAAGTAAAAGTATGTGTTTAAAAAGTAAAAGTACTGCAGAAACATGCTCCTGTCAGTGTTTGATGCTGTATATGTTCAAGCTTGAGCTCATTATAACTATAAGATCGTCGTATGTTTGTAAGAACCACAAAAAACTCACTGAAAATCTGTTTTCAGCTCATCCAAAAAGAGTTTATTTCCATTAAGAAGTATCAGTCCGGCTTTATTTGAACACTTTATTTGAAATGTGAGGAATGAGGAAGGAAGACACACCAGAGGAAGGTTAAGATAGTAAGACACAGACTAACTACCTAAATAAATAATAGGTACACACGTTATAATGCATAGATAGACAAATAAATAAAGTTTAAGTAAGATTCAGACTAAAAAGATCGTTCTTTAGTTTGCTTTTAAAAATATGAACAGACTCTGCAGCCTTCAGGTCTTTTAGATCGTCAGGCTGTAAACTTTGATAAACTCACTTTACACTGTGTCCAGCACCAAACAGCAAATAGAAAAAGTTAGTAACTAACTGCTAAAAAGACAGATATTATTCTTTGGACGTCGTATCTGTGACGTTATCTATCTATAGAGACCAAAACTGTCTTTTGTACCAGGCTGTAAACATGTTTATTTCTGCTGTGAAGTTGGACATTTGAACATGGGGACTTATGAAGACTGACTCACTTCTGGAGCCAGCCTCAAGTGGACGTTAGAGGAACTGCAGTTTCTGGCACTACTCACCCCTCTGCCTCTCCAAAAAGTGAATAAATCGCCCGACACACGACAAACCAAATGTAAAACTTTGGGCTAAACGATAAACAAACATAATATAAATGTATATTTGAGGACAGAATATTGAGCCTGACCCTCCTGTTGTGTTTCCTGTGTTACTCCAGTCTCTCTGTCTGTTTGTGTCCATCCAGTTGCTCCATGTGAACCCCAGCGAGAGACCGTGAACTGCCCACGAGGACGACCATGAAGCGCAACAAGCAGATCGACATCAAGCTCGCCCTCGCTCTGGCTGGCACCTTTAACTTCCTGTGCTGCTGTGCCCGAGCCTGCCTGCTGCCCTTCCTCACGCTGTACTTCAGACAGCTCGGCCTCTCTCCGGCGATGACGGGCATCGTCATGGGAACCAAACACCTCATAACGCTGGTCTGGACGCCCGTGGCGAGCCTGCTGTCCAAACACTACAACAAGAGGCGAGCGGTGATAACCGGCTCTCTCGTGTGCTCGGCGGCGGTCGCTCTGGTTCTGCTGCTCATCCCGCCGACAGATGTGGGCGCACGGATCGGCAACTGCAACAAGTCTGAGCTGAGTCCAACACAAAGTTCAGGTGGTAACCTGATCGAGAGTAGCGGCGGACCGACCACGACAGTTCACCCAAAAACTCTTGGCGTCACGACGCCTCCTGACACAAAGTCCGCTCTGAGCAGAACTTCAGTGTATCGCCTGTCACCAGATAACATAACTACATCAGTCAACGACAGTCTTGGAGAACCATCGATTGGTGCTCCCATCGTGAACCAGACCACCAACTCTGTGGCAGCTCCGGTGAGGAACAAAAGGTCAACAGAGGAGGCGACGGAGAAGACACACTTCGACTTTCTGGGCAGCCTGAAGGCGATGGACCCTCAGCACCAACTCTTCTTCTTGATCCTCATCACCGTGTCGCTGTTTGAGTCTGCGTCCGCCCCTCTGGAGTGGACGGCGGACGACGGCTTGTATGAATATCTGGACTATGCGGACGCTTCTGACCGCTACAGCAGCACTGGTGTCTGGGGTTTACTCGGAGCGGCGTTCGGCGTCGGAGGAGCTGGTTTGCTCGTCAGCCAGTTGAGCTGCTTCATCGCAGATCAGACGCCTCGGAGTGCGGTGCATTTCTTCTGCTACGCCGCCGTGGCAGTTTTAGCGCTGCCCGTGGCATCCTACCTCCCGTTGTACCTGAATAAGAAGCGAGACCGAGCCAACGGGCTCCTCAAAGCCATGCAGCTGGTTCGCAACTCCCCTCGCGCCCTACTCTGCGCAGCCACCACCCTGCTGGTCGGGGTCGCCACCTCGGCGGTGGATAACTTCCTCCTGTGGCAGATGCAGGATCATGGGGGCACTGAGCTCCACATGGGGATGTCTCTTGCCCTCGCTCTGCTCTCACAAGCCATCTATCCTCTTCTAGCCAGCCGTGTGTCAAAGCTCCTCAGCCCGGGACGGGTACTAGCCATCGGTGCTGCCAGTCTCGGGTTGCAGTGCTTCTACTACTCCTTCCTCTGGGGGGCGTGGGCGGCGCTTCCTGCTCAGGTGTTGAGCTGTTTCAGCAGTGGTGCCCTCTGGTGGGCGGTGAAAGTGCAGTGTGACGATGTCGCCACGCCGGGGGCTGAGAGGAGCGTGAGGAGGATCTACACCGCTCTTTCTGTACACTTGGGGAGCGCGTTGGGGAGCTTTGTAGGAGGTTTAGTGGTGCAAAGGTTCGGGCTGGCGTGGCTGTTCATCGGGGTGGCGGTGGGTTTGATGCTGTGGTGTGTCTGCCTGCCTGTCCTCCAGTGGAAAGCCCCTCGCCAACGCAGGATTAACTATTCCCGCCTTTTGGCGGCCGATGCTAGCGAAGCCAGCGACTCTGAGTCTGAACAGGAGAGGGACTGGCTCGATAAAGCGATGGAAGACGACCGAGGCAATAACAACCATGCACGGAGGGCATACCACTGATCCACCTTTAAAAATGAACATTTGCATAAGTAATCAATTTCCTTACAAAGCACACAAGACAGCAGGATGATGGGAGGGCAAACGACGACTGAAACACTGACTGTAAACACAACACCTGTGCACAAGGCGAGACTGAACTTGACCACGCCCGCTGAGTTCTTCATCTGAAGTTTGTTGTCTTGTTGTTGGACTCTCTGTGAGCCGATGAAGCGCTTAAACACTGATCAGCCCTCAGTCGGTTTGTGTATTCAACTGCAGCACATTCGAACTGTGAGATTCTCGCGTGAACGTACACGGACATCCGTGTTTGCTTCCCTGTCAGTGTTTGTCTAACCTGTATTTCAAAGTGAGCTTGTTTATCATACCTCGTGTCAAACTGCTGCACCTCAGGCTGATAGAAACACATGTGGATCACATGTGGAGCCTAATTTAAAGTTTGTGTGTCTCAGTTCAGATACTTCTTTTAGTACTCTTCTATGTAGTACACTGGTGTACTTCCTCAATTCGATTAGGCCATTGTGAACTTACCACAAATGACATTTTCACAACATTTTACTTTAATTGCAACCGCGCCGGCCATTAGTGCCAACGTTGGACTGCAGAAATATAAATATAAAACATATGCACAACTTGGGGTTGATCGTTGCCGCAGTAGCAGAGTTCGACTCCGACCTATGGCCCTTTGCTGCATGCCACCCCTCCATCACTCTCCAGCTGTATCCTTCAAATAAAGCCCCAAAAAATATCTTTAAAAACATTTGTACAACTTAGATTTGTACTTTCAGCTCCAGCAGGTGTCATTTTCACAATGCCGGTCATCCCTTGTCTTCCACTTCGTAGCCAAAAATGGCGACCATTGGGAATTAACAGGAATTTATGGGAATAAACAGGAAGAAACTGGGAATTTACTAATCTATTTTAGCTTAACTTCCCATGGTTTCCAATTATATAATGGAAATTTACCAGAAACCTTGTAATCCTAGTGTGGAAGTACTTGTTTTACTCCTTAAATCTTGCTTTAGATTGTTGATACGGCGCTGTCATTACCTCAACACTCCCGAGTTTCATCCTGAACTCTGTAGTACACTGAAGTGAAACCTAACAGCTAAAAGTATGTATTTCTACTTCATATCGAAGTACACAAACTGACACAGTCCAACCTGAAACAGTGTCAAAGTGTCAAAAACAAGACGACGGCGTCTCGAGCCACCACACGCTGTGCTTCTCAGTGGCTCATCTGAATACACTGTCCGTTCCTTACACTGTCATTGATTTCAGCATCAGCAGCCTAAATAAATATTTGCTTTCGTTCCTTCAGGCGTGAATCTGTCTCTGCTTTGGAAACTGTATCGACTCTTTAAATATCTTTCTTAGTCTGTCATGTATTGTGGCTGAATCTGCACACACAGCTTGAGCAATCCATGAATGAATGAATAAACGCAGACGTCCCTCGGCGGTGTCGGACGCTCCATGCAGACGGATGCACGCTGCACTCTCCCAAACATCTGGCGTGGCCCCGGCTGCATGATATCAAGTCATCCCCCAGTATGTCGCCGTAAACAGCTGAACTCAATCAGGCGAGATGGAAAATTGATGATGAAAGACAGCTCGATTCCCCTGTGGAGAGCGCCGCTGTGGTGGTTAGAGCGCAGCGGACCATTGAAAAGACAGATGTTTGTGATTTAAACCCCTTTTTTTGTCTTCAGTGTGGTTTATTAAATAATGTTGAAGAAGAGGGGCTCAGCTTGTTTTAATGTGATTGATTTGCACCATATAACGGCAAATCAGTCTCTTTTTTTTCAGGTTTTAAATCATGTTGATGTCACTCTGACTTGTAATCAGGTCATTCGTACGTCTGTTCTCACACTATGTAACTTTGTGCTGCGGGTACGATCACCCACGAGATTTACAGAGTTTCCTGAAGTAAACTGCTGCCAACCGTAGCTGCTGTTAGCTCAGTTTGTTAGCTGGGTTGCCCGGTCTGTTATCTCAGAGCAGCAGGGGTTGAGTGTTAGTGTTTGTACCACAGGAAGTTTGGACCACCGTGAAAACGAAGAAGAAGAAGAAGAAGAAGTTTCCAGGCTGGGGGAGTGGAGCCAGTGTCGTGCCAGAACAGGAGTTGGGCAAGAAGGCAATGTAACCGAGCATAATGAACGTTTCAACAGTTTCCATTACCTCTAGCTAACTATTTCAACTGTTTATACATTACCTTCTTAGACATTTTATCTGTTAATCTGTTACTTTTAGCTTGATTTAACTTTTTGAACACAAGTATCGTAACAAACTCTGAAACTGGAGGCGCTAAATCACAAACAAATACATATTTCTATGCAGCGTTGCTTGGATGTGTTTTCAGCGTCCTGCATATAAATCAAGTGACACTGAACATCTCCAGCAGTAAAATGCAAACACGAATGCTGCAGCTGCTTGTGCGTCATAGCGCGGCTCTGTCGGCAGGTGGCGCCGCGCAGCAGAGCTCAGCTCCTCCGTGCTGCTGAGCGTTCATTCACCTCTGAAGCTGGAGGACTCGGCTCAGCATCTGCTGTCGGCTCTCCTCCTCGTTATATCCACACACACACACAAACACACATAGTAGTGCTGCATGGACTCCAGTCGCTCCCTTTAACACCCAGGCTTCATTTCCAGGCTGCAGAGGAGCATTTTTATCAGAGGAAGATGGAAAAATCCTCCACGCAGTACGGCTCTCTGGAGAAGACGCATGTGGACGCAGAGACTGAGAAATCGAGTGAGTTTAAATTGGATTTTTAATGCATGCTTGAATTAGTGTTATTATGTGAAAACTCACAGCGGATTAAATTAAAGCTTCAGGTGCACTGTGAGCGCGTTAAAGTTACCTGTCAGCACGGCCATTAGGGGGGGAAGCTGTAAACCCCAGGAGGGTAATTGCAGTGTGTTAACGCCACAGTTTGGTCCTCCAGTCTCCCTGTCTAAATATTGTTCTCTAAGAGGCATTTTTAGAATGTTTTTGCTAGTTTAATAGAGAAGTAGAAGTCAAAATGTATAGAGAAGAAAGAAAAGAAGGTAACTGGTTCTGTAATTTCCAAAGTTCCCAAGACGTTTCCAAATTTGTTGATAATTATATAGCAAGATTAGACACATTAGAGTTCATTTGGTCCTTTAAATTTATTCCAATACACCACCTTGTCTAGAAAATATCCAAATATTCAGTTTACTTTACAACAAGCAGCTTGTTGTGATATCTGGGAGGCTTGATACTTAAAAAAAAACGACTGAAACACTGAATTCAATCACCAAAACAGTTGCAAAAACGACTGAAACACTGAATTCAATCACCAAAACAGTTGCAAATATTAATTTCTGTTGATCTATACATCGGTTGATTGACTAATTGCTGCAATTTCAATGAGAAATTATTAATGTTTAATCTGCAGAGTCTTGACGTCAGTGTGCAGCAGGTCGGCCGAACATGCAAGACTAAAAATGTGTCTAGAGGCATAAAATTTAACATATATAGAGAATAAAATATAATAATTTGCTTGTATTGTTTGTTTATTTTAAGATTTACATGTTTTGCCTTTAATTAGTAACAAATTACACTGTTCATATTTAAAGTTTATTGTCTCATATCTTTAGGTTGATTGTCAGATTTTCGTGGCGTTCCTCAGGGCTCAGTTCTTGGTCCTCTGTTATTCCCATTGTTTTTCTTCTCTTGCTGTTATATAATGTGTTTTATTACTTTTTATAATAACTATTACATTATAATGTTTTATTACAAGAACATAAAGTCACACATATAATTACACATATCTACTATGTAGAACATGAACCACATGGTTGGCTTTAAGAATGCCGTAAGGGTGCAACACTATTCCGACAACCTATTCTTGTACTTTTACGGTAAATTACCGCATAATAATTGCAGTAAATTCACAGTAATATATAGTAATTATTTTACAGTAATATAGATGGAAAATCACAGTATTGTGCTGTGTTTCTACAGTAATCATACACAATATTACTGTAAAATTTGTATTAATCACCTGTAGTTACTGTAAATTCACAGCAATTTACTGTAATATCACCCTAATTGCCTGTAATTTACCTTTTTTTTAACTTACCTGTAAATTTACAGGATCTGTACTACATTCAAATACTTTACATTTTTGTTGTGGTCGTTGATTCACAACAACTGTCAACTTATTTTACAGTAATATGGATGAAAATGTACTGTGTTTTCACTGTATCCACAACATAACTGTAAAACTACTTTATTTTATTGCTAAATTACAGTGAGTGGTGGTCCTGTTCCCTCATCACAGTAATTACTTGTAATTTACCAGTTTTACTGTATAATTACTGTAACTCAATAGCCAGTAAATTCCTGTAAATTTACATGAAAATACTGTAATTTCACACAGAAACTGTATTTTTTTACACTTGTAAGTGCACTGCAAAAGTGTCATTACAGTGTTTTTTAAAAAAATAACAACATATCTGCAATAACCTGCTGTATAATTAAAAGTGACTGTGGGCTTGGAGCAAAATAACATAGACTATTCGAGACTAAAACACTGTAGTTATATTTTAATTAATGTGCATACCTGTGCATAGATAGATAGAGTTGTTGAATCACCAGTTACGTGTGTGGGTTTGGGTATTGAGTATTTGTGTAGCTGTGATATCCCCAGTGATTCAGTGTGTGTGATTGTTGAATGTCTTTTCACACAAGGTCAGGTAATTAAAAGCCGATCCGAGCTCTGCTGGATGACTCATCGCTCCTGGTGAGGAGTCGGAGGCTGCGGGGGTGCGAGCGGTTGGGAGGGCGGCAGTGCAGCGATTCAGTGATGCTCAGAGAGCTACCTTTGGGGGGGGCGGGGTATCAACAGAGTTATGATCAGATCATTGCAGGGCACTGAGGCTGATCCAGGCAGATTTAATGGTTAATTAAACAAGGATGACTGCAGGTTTGACTGTTTAATTTTAAGTAGTTTGACATTAAGTTTTCCTTCAAGGGTCTCAGCAGTCTCTTAATAACCAAGACGGGTGGTTTATTGCACATAATTAATGCAATAAATTACTTTAATTAAGTTATATCACACTTAAGCTGCAAAGGAAAGGTTACTTTATATATCAGATACTCTGTCCAATTATTGTGCTAACGAAGTCATATTAACGTTCCTTATAATGCTGTCTAAAATGTTGAACTGTTGCTTTAAACCATGACACCACATATGTTACAGCACCTAAGAACCTAAGTAGCTTGTAGCTTAGCATTGTGCTAAGCTAAGCTAATGCTAGCTGTAGCCTCATGTTTAGCATACCAAACATTAGAGCGGCATTAATCGTTTCATCTAATGTTTTCCAAAATGTTGAACTAGTGTTTTAAAATCATCACACTAACCATGTCCATATGCTAAATATGAAGCTAATGCCAGAACCTTGCTAGCGCACATGTAGCTTAGCATTAAGCTAACAAACAGCTAGCCTGGCTCTGGTGTGTCTGGTGCTCAAACTTTTTGTTGCCTTTTGACCAAGCTATGCTAGCAAGTCATGGTGCTAAGCTAAGCTAATGCAAGAACCTTGCTATCTTACATGTAGCTTAGCATTAAGACGAGAAACAGCTAGCCTGGCTCCGGTGTGTCTGGTGCTGGTTAACAAACTTTTTGTTGCCAAGCTAAGCTAGCAAGCCATTGTGCTAAGCTATGCTAAGCTAAGCTAACAAGATGCTAGTTGTAGCCTCCAAACATGAACGTGGTGTCAATTGTTTCATCTAGTAATGTCCAAAATGTTTAACAGCGTCAGGCTAGCACTTTTCCTCTAGAAAGACTTAAAGTCTTAATGCTAAGCTAAGCTAATGCCAGAACCTTGCTAGCACACATGTAGCTTAGCATTAAGCTAACAAACAGCTAGCCTGGCTCTGGTGTGTTTGGTGCTGGTTAACAAACTTTTTGTTGCCTTTTGACCAAGCTACGTTAGCAAGTCATGGTGCTAAGCTAAGCTAAGCTAAGCTAACAAGCTGCTAGTTGTAGCCTCCAAACATGAACGTGGTGTCAATCGTTTAATTTAATAATGTCCAAAATGTTTAACAGAGTCAGGCTAGCACTTTCCCTCTGGAAAGACTACAAGTCTTTGTGCTAAGCTAAGCTAACGAGTTGCCTCTTGCTGTTGTCGCGTGCTGGTTCACCGTCACTCTTACTGAGATACATAATGGAAGTGAGCCATTGTTAATGTTATGAAGTCCTGTCATATGACCAGTCCATTAGAGCAGCTCACAAACAGGTGTAACTAATGTCGTTAACATTTTTCCTGCAGTTTAATGCCTAAACGTTTGCTGTGACACGGTTTATTTTAGCCCACATGTTGCCTGGTAACTTCTCTTCTCACATGCCATCATCAATTCTCTTTACTCTAACTGTAATCCAACCCACGTATGTCGAACATAAAGTCCCTGAATCTAAACAAAAATGTACATTATCATCTGTTTGGTGTCGTTTGTCTTTACAGCAGAGGATGTCGTTTCGATGGCCGACTCCACAATTACGATCGAGGACATTGAAGGAGAGCTGTGCAAAATTGAGCGGATACGAGACATCCTCGTACGGAGAGAATCAGAGCTGAGATACATGTAAGATCTGCAAAATACACAAATATATATATATTACATATAATATATATATACAGGGCCGTCGCGGGGGGGTGCGAGGCCCTGTGCAAACTTGAAATGCGAGGCCCTGCTCTTTGACATGGATGCGTAATTGCGCATGAATAACAGTCACACGGACGCAGCTATTCTAGTTCTATTGCACGCATAATCTCGCTGCAATACGTTTTATCAAGTAGAATAATACAGCATATTCATGCACATAGTCTCAGCTATAACTTTTTGCTATTTATTTCAAAGGAAAAAAAAACAACAACTGTGCAATGAGTCAGTACATCAAGTCAGTTCAGTCACTTTATTTTACACAAGCGGATTAGGACACTTTTCATTCATTAATTACAACTATACGTAACTTATTTTACTTATTATTTAACTTATTTACAATACCAACCCGATGGACTCACCATGCGTAAATTAGTATATTAGTATTAGTATTAAATTATTAATTTCAGAGTCACTTTCCTTGCCTTCTTGGCTGCAAACTCAGCAATAAGATCTCTATAATCCAGTTTGGATGCAGTGTTCTTTTCAATGGATAGCAGGGCGAGCCCGCACCGTCTCTCCTGTGACATGGAGGTGTGCAAATAGTTTTTAATTAGTTTTAGCTTTGAAAAGCTTTGCTCGCCCGATGCCACCGTTACTGGAAAAGTCAATAAGGATCCAGGGCACAATCTCACACTTAGGGAAAGTTCCTTTAATCTCTTTGAGGTAACAAAGTGTTTTTATTGCTGTAGTTGTTCCCTTTGGGATTATCTCTTGTAGTATATTCAACTCCTGGAAGAGGTCCGGTGCATTTACATCCATTATAAATAAAAAAAGAAATAAAAACACACAGCAGGATTAAAGGCGCGAGGCCCTGTGTGATATATATACACAATATAAAGACAACATAAAAACAATGACTGTCGACAAACTACATGTACCAACACCTTTAAAGCTCGCTGATTCTTGTTTAATTATTATTAGTTAGAAAGTTGTGAGAGTGGTATTGATCTTCTTTTTTAGTTCCCTGGGATAATCTATAGATGAATCTGGGTTATGTTTAGCGCATACAGCTAGGTTAGTGGTTTCCATTTGTTTACAGTGTTTGTGCTAAGCTAAACTAACCGAGTGATAGCTGTATTTTTAGCGTACAAACATGAGAGTAGTATTGATGTTCTCGAAAACTCTTTAATTATACCACTGGTTATATTCAACATGTACAAGAATATAAAAGTGATTTAGTTGTTTTTACAGTGCAGTTGCTGAGCTTCAGTTGCCGCCTGAGTTGCCGCTGATATGATATACGTCAACACATGCATGCCCGCGGAGACGAGAAGAAAAACAATCTGTTATCATGCATTATTTTTCACCCTGTGGGTCAGCGCGGATGGAAGTGAAAACATGAGGTGAAACTGAAACGTGTCATCACTCATCAGACGGGTGAATTTAAAGACTCCCACGGAAAAAAAAAAACACAAAGCACAAGTCGTTATTCTGTGTTTCTCTGATTCATCTTATTGCCGCATGATGCAGCGCCGCTCGCTCGCTCTTAGTCTCTCGCTCCCACCACCTCCTCATGTCTCATGTGTCAAAATAATGAGGAAGGTCTTGACAGAAAAAGATTGAAATAATTAAAAGCAGAGATGAGAGTGAGAGACAGAGAGAGGGAAGGGCATGTTCGAATATCTGCTGGTAGACCTTAAATAGCTCTGCTGTTTTCTTCACACGTTTCTTTGGCATCATGCACATGACTGCTGCCTGACACTGCATCAACTCTTCAGGGGCTGTTAAAAGTATCTTGGTGTATTTAGATCTCTTACCATAAACTAACAGATTTTAAGTCGTGTTGATGTCACACTGACTTGTAATCAGGTGAACGGTGTCTCTGTCTGTTCTCACACTATGTAACTCTGGGTACGATCACCCACGAGAAGTACGTAACGCTTTACGGCACTAAGTCACACACAGTTAAAGCTGTTAGCTCCGGACTTGTGAACTCAGGGCAACAGGAAGAAGAGGAGTGTTTCAAGGGAATGCTGAAGGTGTCGTGCCAGAACAGGAGCTGGGCAAGTGGGCAATGTAACCGGGCTCAGCAGCCTCCATGGACATGATGGCAGAGGTAAAAAGACAGAAGAGGACGTTGACGGAGGAAGCTAAGAAGAGAAAATTAGAGAGTGAGCGAGCAAGAAGCCGCTGGCCAAGAGTAAATCTGGGACTGACTTTTAGTGGTTGGTGAAATAAAAGGCTGAAAGACAGAGCTTAACATTAACTAAGCATAACTTTAAGCCTTAATATAATGTGAACAGGTGAGTTGTATATAAATTCACCCTCAGTACAGTTGTCATGAACGGGGAAATTAGCTACAGAGACCAAAACTGTTTTTTGTACCAGGCTGTAAACATGTTTATTTCTGCTGTGAAGTTGGACATTTGAACATGGGGACTTATGGAGACTGACTCACTTCTGGAGCCAGCCTCAAGTGGACGTTTGAGGAACTGCAGTTTTTGGCACTTCCAACCACTTGTATTCACAGTAAACTGCATTATGAATGTGAATGCTTCAGGCCGTTGATGCAGCAGCAGCATCACTACCTAAACACTCCTGAGTGGCAGCATGTAAGTCATCCTGAATACTGAAGTAGACTTTTATGAAACCAGCAGCTTAGAGTGTGTATTTTTATCACAGTCATTTTCCTCTTTATGCCTCAGTATCACTGTAATGGCAGCCCACAGACACAGACACACAAACACTTGTGTTTTGAAATCTACATCAGAGTTGGACGGTGAAATGAGATCTGTTATCGTCAGGTGTGATTCATTCACAGAGGGCAGCTAATAAACTCACAGACGTCAGCGTTATTATGTTTGATAAGCTCGTACAATTTCACACTGATGTTTGTGTGTAGTTAGGAAGGAAATTGCTTTGCAGCCATGATATAAAATCCATGTTTTTGACGCCCTTTGGCTTCACTTGCATCACCTGATTTCCTGTAAAATGCCTCTCCTCATTGTTTGTTTGCTTCCCTCTCAGGATGGACGACATCCAGCTCTGCAAAGAAATCACAAGGCTGAAGACGGAGCTGCAGAAACTTGTCTCGCTTCCAGGTAAATTTAAAAAAGCAGTCACAGCAGTGTGTTTTTTTTTTTCTGACCGCCTCCACCCACCTTCAGAATAAGCTGTCATTATAAACCCTGACCTTTCAAAATAAAGCTTTTCACGCCACATGGCCTTGCCTGTCGTCATCACACTTCAAATAACAGCGAGGCTCTCCTGGTCCATTTGAATGTTGGTTTTATAATACGTCTTCTGTCTGAAAGTATTCACATTCAGACTCACATTCTTCTGTTCATTTAGTTTAGACGAGCTCTAATATCGAAGACGGTTGCTGTGGCAACTAAAAAGACAAGAAACTGGAGTACAGTACAGAAGTGCAACTAACCGCATGACATTAGCAGCATGGTTCCAGTCCGGCCAGTCCATTATTTTAACAAAAACGTGGTTCATCGGTGGACTTAAAGCGGCTGAATGAAGCCTGGTTGCACCTGTAACGGCACCTACCTGTTAATTATTTATAACTTTAAGCCTTAATATAATGTGAACAGGTGAGTTGTATATAAATTCACCCTCAGTACAGTTGTCATGAACGGGGAAATTAGCTACAGAGACCAAAACTGTTTTTTGTACCAGGCTGTAAACATGTTTATTTCTGCTGTGAAGTTGTGACATTTTAACATGGGGACTTATGGAGACTGCCTGAGCAGCCAGCTGAAAAGGCGTTTGTCAAAGATGTTTCTGTTAATGTCAGATGGTTGAGAACCATCTAGAATAAGATTAACAGCTCTCAGCAAACAGGTGTTGGCTCTTTGTTGGACCAACAGTCAATCCACAAAGTCCAAATCCACAACAACCGTGCCACACCTGGATCTCTGAGTGGACTGATAAACCCCATCAGTCTGAAACGTGAGCCTCATTCCACCTTAACAATGCTCACATGCTAAACTAAGATGGTGAGCCTGGTAAACATTACACCTGCATGTTTATATTGTCACTGTGAGACAAGACAAAGTCTTTAAAACCCCTGTGCCGCTCCCTGACGTCTGAAAACATAATAGTTTATCATTTGTGACGGCTGTGTTTTTAATTAAGACCTGTCATGTAACAACAGACAAGGACAAGTCCAAGGAGGACAAGGAGAGGGAGGAAGAGCTGCTGCAGCAGATCAACAAGCTCGTGGAGACCAGAGACTTCCTCGTGGACGACGTGGAGTTTGAAAGGCTGAGGTGAGGACTCAGATCGAGACGTTACGATGCCGTCTGTCTGGAGCAAAGAGGTTTTTATTAATGCAAATGTGTGTAATTTGAAAAGTCTGGATCTTCAGATTATAGTGATTTAACTTCTTAAAGAATAAACCTTACAGCTGGATTTTAGTATGAATGAAGACATGAGCAGGTGTGCTTTACCGTCAATATTGGCACAGCAGTGATGCGGTTGTACGCGTCACTGAAGTGCCAATAATGACCGTAATAAATTGTGAAACTGCTCCCAGTGGCACAAATTTCACTCCACAGGAATAATTTTAACATCAACTTGTAGGAAAATTTGTGCTGCTCGCTCACATAAACCTACTGAAGCTGTCAGACTTTTAGTTTTGGCTCAATGAGCTCAGAAGTGTCAGGATTACCCATCAACTGCCGCATTTACTCCCATATTAACAGAGAGCAGAAAGCAGACGTACAATTTTTTTTACCTCGCTCTAGCGGTCATGTTTTTTAATTTTAGCCACACAAATTATATATCGACATGTTCAGCAAGACCTCGGGATGCTTATGATCCTCTCCGTTCAATGATGCGACCTACGGTTTGGTCATCACGGTCTCTTGTTTGAAGGTAAACTTTCAAGGCCCTCAGCAGTTTCAACTTACAGACACAGCTGCTGTTTGTTACTCTGCTCTGATTGGTCAACTGCTGTGGAGCTGTTTATAGCAGTTGCTATAGCAATGGCTGCTGGTTGCCGGGCGGAAATTCACATTCCGTCTAAACTTCTGTAGGAAAGCAGACGTACCAGTTTTTATCTCACTCTAGAGGTCACATTTTCTAACTTTAGCCGCACAAATTATATATTGACATGTTCAGCAAGACCTCAGGATGCTTATAATCGAGTCTGTTCATTGATAAGACGTACGGTTTGCTGACAGCTGTCTGTTGTTTGAGGGTTACTTTCAACACTTTCTTTCTCTCGTTCAGCAGTTTCAGTTGACAATTGGCTCCATAGAAGTCGACCAATCAGAGCAGAGAAACAAACAACTGCCGTTTCTATTTATAGCAGTTAACTGTCGCTGGTTGCTGGGCAGAAATTCACAGAGCTAACTTTAATTAACTTAACTGAAGTCTCTGTCTTGTGTTAATACTGTGTTTACTTAGTAGTGTCAATCATAAAGTATTGGCGAGACGCATCAGGCACTCAAAATTGCCAATCAGATTATTTGGTCTGAACTTCTTCTTGTATAAAGAACCTCAAACGTCACTCTGACATTTCTTATTTTCACATTCTCAGACTATTGATCCGGTGCCTATCAAGTCTCTTCATGTCCTCTCTGTATATCCACCATCACTCAGATTGTTTATTTGTGGTGTTAGATTAGCTGTCACTGCCGATAAGCAGACAGCTGCGAGTGACATTTTGATTTGGTCCGTGAGAGGCCATCTTCCTTCATTATTCGACGTGCATGTGGGAATGGATGGAGGAGAAGATTGTGTGCATGCAGCAGTGAATTCATACCGTCATCCTGAGGATTCGTCAGTCCAGCTGTAGCCTTGGTGACATTTAACCAGACAAATAAAAAACAATTAAATATTCTTCTCCACAGGGAAAGAGAGGAAGACAGAGAAATGGCGGCCTTCTTACAGTCCAAATTTCCCAAGACACTGGCTGCAAAAGGTGAGTCTAACACAAGGATGTCTGCTTCCATGACCCGGTCAGTCCAGGTAAACAGCATCTTTGTAGTGTCTTTGGAAACTTTTATGAAGGAAAGAAATTATGAATTTATATGAACTGGCCGGTCCTCCCTACTGACACTTCGGCGTACTCCCTCCCAGAAAACAGCAACCACCTCCCGCAGTAAGTGTCCTGTCAGCAACTTTTACAAGATCTTTGTCACTTCCTGCGATGCACTGTGAGATCTCTGTCACGACAGAATCTAAATAAAATTAAGAGGTCACCGCCAATATTTACAGTTTTTTACCAACTGACAGTATAAGGAATGGACGGCGTGTCCGTGACGTCACTGGTAGGTTTCTGAAGAGCCGTTTTGAAGCTTAAAATCTGTGTTTCTGGCCACCGCCGTGTTGCCACCACATCTAGGGTCATTTTCACTCCAGCAAGGGCTGTCTCCAAGTTATCGAACCTTGTCTTCATTGAGTTTTCCATCCGTCTAATGTCTTCTAAGATGAGTGACGGGGATTCCTCCGTTGGTGTGACCCTGATGAGGCTAAAGCTGAGGTGGTGATCATCATCCTCTGAGGGATTATCTTGAATCTTTTGGGCCGGCTTCTTCTTCTTAACCATTGTTTAACACTTTATAAATTATTTTCAGCCGCCAACAGCATGATAGCATAGCCGTCATAGTAAATATGTTACATATAGTTCCTTTAAGTGAGGATGTAGAGTGTGATCATACAGTAGTGACTAACACTTTACCGTCTCGTCTCCTTCTTCTTCTCCATCAGGTGTGAATCAAAAGGTGGCGTCCAAATCTCAGCAGACGTCTGCACCGTTTATCACCAAGACTGGACTCACACTACTGAAGGACTGCTGTGGATTCACCTGCTCCATCATGTAACAGAAGATATATATGTGTGTGTGTGTGTGTGTGTGTGTGTGTGTGTGTGTGTGTGTGTGCACATGCGAGCCTCAGCAGTGCTTTCATGTCTTATGTCACGTCTTTTAAGAAAGATTATCTGCATTAATCTTCAAATGCTCACATACTGTAAGAGATGTGTATTATAACATGATGTGATCTATTACTGTGTTTATATGTCTTACAGCTGGGAAGCTGACGTGCTTCTAGATATACGAATGGTTTCTGTCCAATTACTGTAATTAGATATTATTATGGCTGCTCAGACTATTCATCTGTGATGTATTAGACACTAAGCGTCTCTAAGGGAACAAACTACGCTCACTGTAGCAGAGTATTAAAATAACTTTGACAGGAAACATACAACAGAGGAGAGATGTTTTATATTATATATATATATATATAAATTTAAAGCAACATTGTGATTTAGCGCCTCCAGTTTTAGTGTAACACCACTGTGGTAAATATGTTCAGCTGTACACGTGTATTTGTTATTATTACATTACTTATGATCGAAAACTAGTCAATCAAATCGAACATTAAGCAGCTCAACAACACCAGACATAGCAGCCAGCTAATATTACTTACTAGTCCAACAGCAAGAATCCTGCGTGCCCAGCTCCAGTTCTGGCACGACACCAGCTCTGCCCGTCAGCATTCCCCCATGCCCCAGACGAACTGAGCTAACATTAGTTAACATTGGGTAACAATAACTAACAGCAGCTAACACGATTTAAAATCTGTTAGTTTATGATAAAAAAGCTACACGATGTTGCTTTAATATGAAGCCTTGTACTCTCTGCTAGACAGAGTTGAACAAATGAATGAATATTGTACATTTGATTGTTGCTCAGCAGCTCACAACTTCAACCAAAGTCTTTGTCTGAACCAGATGTTATTAGTTATTAAGTAATTTGTCTTACCGTCAGTGTTTTGTACAGAAGATTTTCACGGATATGATAAAAAAATATAATGTGTCTTATAACGTGTGTTTTCTTGTTTGCAGAGCTGCTTTAATAAAGACTTTTAACCTCCTCATCTCTGAGTATGTGTGACTGTCATGACAACAGCAGCAGACTGGCTCAGTCGTTGGTTTCAGTCATAAACCCTCCTGAACATCATCCGAGGTCACTCGAGCCTGACGTCCTCTGTGATGTTTGATCCCTGTAATGTTTGTGCAGTGTGGTGCTTCTTATTGATCGTTGGACTTCCTAAAACAAGAATTCTCACCTTTTATTGCTGCTGTTGGTCGTCTCTCTGTAACTAAAAGTGTCCTCCAGGTGTATACAGTATATTCTGGATTTACTGGAACATTATGTTGTCCACACTTCTGCCCAATACAATTAAAGGATAATAAACGCTCTGTTGACCAGATGTTTGTCTGGAACATTGTGTAACTTTTCTCTCATAAACTAACAGATTTGAAATCATGTTGATGTCACACTGACTTGTAATCAGGTGA
Source organism: Larimichthys crocea (assembly GCF_000972845.2). Taxonomy (NCBI): domain Eukaryota; kingdom Metazoa; phylum Chordata; class Actinopteri; family Sciaenidae; genus Larimichthys; species Larimichthys crocea. The sequence goes on along the minus strand of NC_040022.1, from coordinate 26,432,694 downwards.
ATGGCGTCTCTGTCATTTGTACGTCTGTTATCACACTATGTAACCTATAACTGTAGCTGCTGTTGACTAATTTCAGTTGCTGTTGACCAGTGCTAGCTGCTGTTGACTAATGTTGGCTAGTTGCTATTGACTAATGTTGGCTGCTGTTGACTAATGTTGGCTGCTGTTGACTAATGTTGGCTGCTGTTGACTAATGTTGGCTGCTGTTGACTAATGTTGACTGGTGTTGACTAATGTTGGCTGCTGTTGACTAATGTTGGCTGCTGTTGACTAATGCTAGTTGCTATTGACTAATGTTGGCTGCTGTTGACTAATGTTGGCTGTTACCTGTTCATTTATTCTGATGATCTGTAACCTGATGAAGGCTGAACAAAGCCATCAGAGCTTGGACTGACGCACTTACTCACAACTTTGAATCTGATCTCAGGAATGTGTTTATTGAGCAGACAGGAAGCAGGAAGACGACACACACATTTACTCGCAGAATTTAGTTTGAAGTCGATCACAATTATCAACAATGATTACTGTTAATATTCAGGAAATAACGTCAATTCACCTCAAACATGAAACCAACGATCGTAAAAACCTGAACATGTTACCAAATAAAGCCGAAACATGAAACATGGACTGATGTTAAAGAGCCATCGTCATCATCACCATGACAACCATCATCACCATCACCATCATATTCATCATCACCATGACAACCATCATCACCATCATCATATTCATCATCACCATGACAACCATCATCATCATCGTCACCATCATCATCATCTCTGTTGTTCTACAGTCACACACACCTTCACTGGTGAGATCTTCAGTGGGGCGTAATCCACAGTGTAAATCCATGGAAACATCTTGTCAGTGAAAGTGTGTATGAAGGTGTGTATGTGTGTGTCAGTATCAGGATCAGAGAACGACAGTTTTCCTTTGTTCATGTCCAGATTCACTCTGATCCTCTGGAACTTCTTCTGGATGTCGAGAACAGTGTCTGGACCTGATGGAGAGCGTGTAGAGTATTTACCTAAAAGTAAATATATTGCCCATACTTCAGACCATATGTATCCCTTCCTCTGGACAGACTCTGCTAACACACCCAGAAACAAGTGTTTACATTCTCCAACCTCGACATCCCAGCTGTGAGTCCCTGAGTTAAAGCCCTCAGAGCCCAGAACAGAGCAGGAATGATCAAACCTCTCTGGATTGTCAGGAAGCTGCTGTCTCTGTCCTCGTCTCACACTGGTCAGATCTTCAGACAGGATCAGTTCTGGATAAGCAGTGTTTGGATCCAGAATCACAGGAGTGTAGGAGATCATGTCCTTCATCTTGTTCCAGATGTTGAAGGTCAGGTTGCCCAGGTGTTTGGCCTCGTCTATCAGAGCTCCTGAGGGCAGCTGTGGATCATCCAGCAGGGGGCGCTGCTGGACTCTTTGCACTGCAGCCTTGTAGTTCAGCAGGAATGAGACGTCTTCAGCTCTCAGCTCGTCCTCTGTGGCTCTGACGGTGTCTGATAGAGCTGCTATCTCTCTGCTCAGGGCCTCCATCTTCTGCTTCATCATCTGACTCTTCTGCTCCTCTTCCTCCCTCAGTGCAGCCATCCTGGCCTCCTCTTCCTCTTCTAGAAACTGGTGAAGCTTCTTAAACTGATCCTTAATCTGCCTCTCTGTGCGTCGGGCCTGGACCTTAATGTGTTCTGCTGTTTGATCAAACTTCACTTGAACTCCTTCAAAGATCTTCAGTTTCTCCTTCAAAGGTTTCAGAGATGTCTGGAGCTCCTCTCTGTGATCCTGTGCAGCTTCATCGATGGGTCTGAATCTGTGCTCGGTGTGTTTCTTTGAATCTCTGCAGATGTGACACACCGGCTGTTTATCGTCCAGACAGAAGAGTTTGAGTTTCTCAGAGTGCAGACTGCAGAGAGCCTCTGAAGATCTCTGATCTCTCTCCTGTAAGAAGGTCGCACAAAGGTTCTTCAAAGCCAAGTTAGGAGGAGGGACTTCCTTTGAAGATCTTCTCTTACAGAGTGGACAGTCGTGGACTTGTTTGTCGGTCCACCAGTTCTGCAGACAGACTTTACAGAAGCTGTGGCTACATGACAGGATGACAGGATCTTTAAAGATGTCATGGCAGACAGAACAGCAGAGATCTTCCTCTAATCTGGAAGCCATTTAGTCTCACAGCACACGGCAGCTCCCTCAAACTTACTTTCACTTTCAGTCTTTGCTGTCGTCAAACTCTTGTTCAGTTTGTGGATTCAGCAGCAGCTTGAAGTGTTCGTGTTCCCAGTGTTCCCAGTGTTCCCAGTGTTCCCTCCTGTAGCTGTCCTGTCTCAGTGGTGGTTTTGGTCTGAAGTTGAATCTCAGCGTCTCTCTCTCTCTGTGTCTGACACACAATAAAAACCTGTTTCCTGTTTTATGCCAAGTGAGTCACCTGACGGGGCGGAGCTTCTTCAGAGCAGGAACACACAATACTGGCAGCAGGGACGCCAGTATTTCACTGTTATTTTAAAATGCAACTACTGTTATTTATTTTAACAGTATATTACTGTATTTTGGATTACAGTATATGACATTAGGAGAACTGTGGGTTAAGGTAATTTTACAGTATATGCCAGTGTGTTATAAAATCTGCTAATTTTGCATTCGTATAAATCCTCACCAGTTTAAAACCAAAGTATGCAGGGCTTTTCAAACACCCAGCCCGAGGCTGCCACATTCATCCTGACAGCCAGTAAATAATAACAATTAACACACAGCTTGACTTTTCTTGTATTTTAATAACGTCTCGCCTTCTAGTGCTTAGAGCGGATCAGAAACACATTCAGCAACAACATGCATCCATCACTGTTCATCTGGGCTCAGCTGAAGAAAAGTATCTAGCGGAGGACATGGAGGAGGAGAGTAGCAAAGAGTGAACAGTACAAGAAGAGCTCACTCTGACGCTGTTTTCAAGAACCAAGAACCAGAACTCACAGAGCGGGGCACTAACTCTAACACCGTTTCCCAGAACCGACAGTACAGAGCTCTCACTTTAAACTTATTCAGCTGATAACTTGTTTCACTTAATAACTTCTACCAAACTGTCTGAGCTGCGTCTGCCTCAGTTTCTATCATCAACATAGGGTTTCTATGCATGCTGGCTCAATGAAGAGACACAATCATAACTGAATTGATTACATTTTGTTGTTATTGCCAATCATTCCTAACCTCTGACCTTGAATGAAAATCAGATGCAGACCTTTAAGTAATAAGTTGGAGAACCCTGGTATAGAGCACAAGAGAATATACATTCCATAACATTGCTGTAGTTTATTACAAAGTGCTTATTTGTACAGCAGACTTTGTAAGAACATTGAGAACATCTGTATTACAAGAATGACAAGGTATTGCATTGTAAATAATTTCCCCCTGGGATTATTAAAGTATTTCTGATTCTGATTATCGTATTTGGACGAAAGTGTCTCCAATACAATCATTAGTGACAGACTTTACTGAACTCATGAGCATAACCTGTTGACTAGTGTTGGCTGTTACCTGTTCATTTATTCTGATGATCTGCAGCGCCGGTCCTGGCCACATTTGCATGTGAACAATAACAGTGGACATGGAGAAAGAAAAGAGCGAGTACTTAACAGCAGCGTTTGGCTGGTCTCCTCAGTCACTGATGACGAGTGCCTGTAAAAAAAAAATTAAATAAATAAATAAAATTAGCAACACAACATCTCTGGTGAAATATAACAATATGAAAGACTAATGGAGGGAGAGAAATGGGCCAGAGCAATAAACTGTTCAAGGGAGAGAGAAAATGGTTAAAGACGGGACGAAAAGTGCAAAGAAGAGAAAAGCAAGAGACAGAAAGTTCGTTCAGTCTCTTGCTAGTTAGTTTAGGGAAGGTTACCTCCCTAAACTATGGGCTAGATCAGCAGAGTAGTATGTTGTTGGAATGTTAAGAAGGACTAGTGGGAGGAATGGAGTCAAGCAGAAACTAGAAACGTCTAAATTTTCAGAAGACAAATTGTGTGCTTGCAAAATTGAGTTTTAAGTATTTCTTCTTTAGTTTCACTGATTGAGAAAGACCGACACTACTACAATGGAGTACATAATAAATTGTGTTTGATGTTTTTATTGTTGCTCCTGGCAGGAACACACTGACACACCTTACTTCTCCACCTGGTGAGCGACTGGCGATTGTAGGTCCGACCTCACTCCCTTTGGAAAATCCTCCCGTTCCTCCCCGTTTGTGGTTGCACAGTCAGCTCTATAAAAACACAAGTTAGTTATATCTTCACAAAATTGGCGATTAACTTTAATAACGCAACATTCTCTAAGATGTTAATGACACATAAGTTTTGCAATAAAAAAAACTTTATGAGGGTCAGTTTTCACTAAGCCAGGCAACCTGAACTAATGAAACAGACCCAATAAAACATCTGAAATGTCAACAGTTCAATAATCATGCAGACAAAACAACACTGGACGCTACCAATTTCAGGAGATAAGCATAACTTTACTTTACCTGCTCTGTTGAACTCCACATGGACGTCTTGAATGATATGACGGAGCTGTGCTCTCCAAAGTCAAGTTCAGGAATAGCCAGTTAGTTTATTGTCACTCAAAAATGAGGAGTGTGAGGAGTTTGATCAGTAAAGAAGTGCTATCATCAAAATAGGAACATAAGCCCGCAATCATCAGTAAGATCCTGATGGATAATGACTCGACTTGAGAAGGGATGTCTCCACTGCTTGACAGAAAATACTGTTTCATGCTGCTAGATTACAGTTTCTTGTTGTTAACTGAGCATTGACTGTTAATTTACATGTAAGCATGAATATTTAACAGTATTTTACAATTATTATAAAATACATTAGGATACTGTTGTAAATATACAGCAATTTGTTACAGTGCTGCTTCCAGACCTTGTACTAAACTAGGCTAACACTTTCACCCTGTTTACAGTCCTTATGCTAAGCTTATGATATGTTGGTTAGTTGCTGTTGACTAATGTTGGCTGCTGTTGACTAATGTTAGTTGCTGTTGACTAATGTTGGCTGCTGTTGACTAATGTTGGCTGCTGTTGACTAATGTTGGCTGCTGATGACTAATGTTAGTTGCTGTTGACTAATGTTGGCTGCTGTTGACTAATGTTGGCTGCTGTTGACTAATGTTGGCTGCTGTTGACTAATGTTGGCTGTTACCTGTTCATTTATTCTGATGATCTGTAACCTGATGAAGGCTGAACAAAGCCATCAGAGCTTGGACTGACGCACTTACTCACAACTTTGAATCTGATCTCAGGAATGTTTTTATTGAGCAGACAGGAAGCAGGAAGACGACACACACATTTACTCGCAGAATTTAGTTTGAAGTCGATCACAATTATCAACAATGATTACAGTTAATATTCAGGAAATAACGTCAATTCACCTCAAACATGAAACCAACGATCGTAAAAACCTGAACATGTTACCAAATAAAGCCGAAACATGAAACATGGACTGATGTTAAAGAGCCATCGTCATCATCGCCATGACAACCATCGTCACCATCACCATCATATTCATCATCATCATGACAACCATCGTCACCATCATCATCATCATATTCATTATCACCATGACAATCATCATCATCATATTCATTATCACCATGACAACCATCATCACCATCATCATCATCTCTGTTGTTCTACAGTCACACACACCTTCACTGGTGAGATCTCCAGTGGGCTGTAATCCGCAGTAAAAATGTATGGAAACATCTTGTCAGTGAAAGTGTGTGTGAAGGTGTGTATGTGTGTGTCAGTATCAGGATCAGAGAACGACAGTTTTCCTCTGTTCATGTCCAGATTCACTCTGATCCTCTGGAACTTCTTCTGGATGTTGAGAACAGTGTTTGGACCTGATGGAGAGCGTGTAGAGTATTTACCTGAAAGTAAATATATTGCCCATACTCCAGGCCATATGTTTATCTTCCTCTGGACAGACTCTGCTAACACACCCAGAAACCAGTATGTACTGTCTCCAACCTCGACATCCCAGCTGTGAGTCCCTGAGTTAAAGCCCTCAGAGCCCAGAACAGCCCAGGAAACATCAAACCTCTCTGGATTGTCAGGAAGCTGCTGTTCCTCTCCTCGTGTCACACTGGTCAGATCTTCAGACAGGATCAGTTCTGGATGAGCAGTGTTTGGATCCAGAATCACAGGAGTGTAGGAGACCATGTCCTTCATGTTGTTCCAGATGTTGAAGGTCAGGTTGCCCAGGTGTTTGGCCTCGTCTATCAGAGCTCCTGAGGGCAGCTGTGGATCATCCAGCAGGGGGCGCTGCTGGACTCTTTGCACTGCAGCCTTGTAGTTCAGCAGGAATGAGACGTCTTCAGCTCTCAGCTCGTCCTCTGTGGCTCTGACAGTGTCTGATAGAGCTGCTATCTCTCTGCTCAGAGCCTCCATCTTCTGCTTCATCATCTGACTCTTCTGCTCCCCTTCCTCCCTCAGTGCAGCCATCCTGGCCTCCTCTTCCTCTTCTAGAAACTGGTGAAGCCTCTTAAACTGATCCTTAATCTGCCTCTCTGTGCATCGGGCCTGGACCTTTATGTGTTCTGCTGTTTGATCAAACTTCACTTGAACTCCTTCAAAGATCTTCAGTTTCTCCTTCAAAGGTTTCAGAGATGTCTGTAGCTCCTCTCTGTGATCTTGTGCAGCTTCATCGATGGGTCTGAATCTGTGCTCGGTGTGTTTCTTTGAATCTCTGCAGATGTGACACACCGGCTGTTTATCGTCCAGACAGAAGAGTTTGAGTTTCTCAGAGTGCAGACAGCAGAGAGTCTTTGAAGATCTCTTATCTCTCTCCTGTAAGAAGGTCTCACAAAGGTTCTTCAAAGCAAAGTTAAGAGGAGGGAATTCCTTTGAAGATCTTCTCTTACAGAATGGACAGTTGTGGACTTGTTCGTCGGTCCACCAGTTCTGCAGACAGACTTTACAGAAGCTGTGGCTACATGACAGGATGACAGGATCTTTAAAGATGCCATGGCAGACAGAACAGCAGAGATCTTCCTCTAATCTGGAAGCATTTAGTCTCACAGCACACGGCAGCTCCCTCAAACTTACTTTCACTTTCAGTCTTTGCTCTCGTCAAACTCTTGTTCAGTTTGTGGATTCAGCAGCAGCTTGAAGTGTTCGTGTTCCCAGTGTTCCCAGTGTTCCCTCCTGTAGCTGTCCTGTCTCAGTGGTGGTTTTGGTCAGAAGTTGAATATCAGCGTCTCTCTCTGTGTGTCTGACGCACAATAAAAACCTGTTTCTTGTTTTATAACAAGCGAGTCACCTGACGGGGCGGGGCTTCTTCAGAGCAGGAACACACACACCTGAACACACTCTGACAGTTATTTTTTGATGTTACAAGTTTTATAAATTAAATGTTTAAATATGCAAATGAGGCCTTATCTAATGCTAATGCTAACTGAGCACCAGTTAGTGTCAGAGCTGTTTTTTTTTAATTTATGGAGCTAGGCTAACACTTTCCCCCTGTTTACAGCCCTTATGCTAGATTTGTTAGCAGCTGTTGACTAATGTTGGCTGCTGTTGACTAATGTTGGCTGCTGTTGACTTATGTTGGCTGCTGTTGACTAATGTTGGCTGCTGTTGACTAATATTGGC
>NC_040022.1:26423340-26425037 GCF_000972845.2 Larimichthys crocea | reverse complement strand
AATGTTGGCTGCTGTTGACTAATTTTAATTGTTATTGACTTATGTTAGTTGCTGTTGACTAAAGTTAGTTTCTGTTGACTAATTTTAATTGTTATTGACTTATGTTATTTGCTGTTGACTAATGTTAGTTGCTGTTGACTAATGTTAGCTGCTGTTGACTAATATTGGCTGCTGTTTAGTAATGTTGGCTTCTGTTGACTAATTTCAGTTGCTGTTGACTAATGTTGGCTGCTGTTGACTAATGTTGGCTGCTGTTCACTAATATTGGCTGCTGTTGACTATGTTAGCTGCTGTTGACTAATTTCAGTTGCTGTTAACTAATGTTGGCTGCTGTTGACTAATGTTAGCTGCTGTTGACTAATGTTGGCTGTTGTTGACTTCGTGTTGCCTGCTGTTGACTAGTGTTGGCTGTTACCTGTTCATTTATTCTGATGATCTGTAACCTGTGAAGGCTGAACAAAGCCATCAGAGCTGGACTGACGCACTACTCACAACTTTGAATCTGATCTCAGGAATGTGTTTATTGAGCCGAAGGGCAGAAGACGCACACACATTTACTCGCAGAATTAGTTTGAAGTCGATCACACATTATCAACATGATACTGTTAATATTCAGGAAATAACGTCAATTCACCTCAAACATGAAACCCATCGTAAAACCTGCATGTTACCAAATAAGCCGAACCATGAAACAGTGGACTGAGTTAAAGAGCCCTCGATTCACCATGCAACCTCATCACCATCACACATATCATCATTCCTGCAACCATCGTCACCATCATCCCCATGCAACCATCCTCATCATCATCTCTGTTGTTCTACCAGTCACACACCCTTCACTGGTGAGTCTTCAGTGGGATGTAATCCACAGTGCTAATGTATGGAAACCTCTTGTCAGTGAAAGTGTGTGTGAAGGTGTGTATGTGTGTGTCAGTTTCAGATCAGAGACGACAGTTTTTTCTCTGTTCATGTCCAGATTCACTCTGTTCTCTGGAACTTCTTCTGGATGTCGGAGAACAGTGTCTGGACCTGATGGAGGGGTTGTATGTATTTACCTAAAATAAAATATTGCCCATACTCCAGACCATATGTTTCCCTTCCTCTGGACAGACTCTGCTAACACACCAGACGCAGTTGTACTGTCTCAACCTCGACATCCCAGCTGTGAGTCCCGAGTTAAAGCCCTAGAGCCCAGAACACGACCAGGAATCATCAAACCTCTCTGATTGTCAGGAACTGCTGTCTCTGTCCTTGTCTCACACTGGTCAGATCTTCAGACAGGATCAGTGTGGATGCGCAGTGTTTGGATCCAGAATCACAGGAGTGTAGGAGACCATGTCCTTCATCTTGTTCAGATGTTGAAGGTCAGGTTGCCCAGGTGTTTGGCCTCGTCTATCAGAGCTCCTGAGGGCAGCTGTGGTCATCCAGCAGGGGGGCGCTGCTGGACTCTTTGCACTGCAGCCTTGTAGTTCAGCAGGAATGAGACGTCTTCAGCTCTCAGCTCGTCCTCTGTGGCTCTGACGGTGTCTGATAGAGCTGCTATCTCTCTGCTCAGAGCCTCCATCTTTTGCTTCATCATCTGACTCTTCTGCTCTCTCTTCCTCCCTCAGTGCAGCCATCCTGGCCTCCTCTTCCTCTTCTAGAAACTGGTGAAGCTTCTTAAACTGATCCTTAATCTGCCTCTCTGTGCGTCGGGC